>NW_009918208.1:27509-35166 GCF_000696875.1 Nestor notabilis | reverse complement strand
GCTGGAAGTGCAATCAGTAGTGAAAGCCACCACTTCAAAAGAATTAAAAAATGCTTTAAAAAGGGAAGAATTTGCTCTGTTAACAGACCAGTTGTTCCTGCAGTCATGGGAGGAGGTGGCCAAGCTGTGTCAGACACCTCTGAAGTCCAGAAATCTCCTGTGGCAGTGTCCAGAGAAGTAGCTTTAAGAGTTGGAATGGTCTTTGTTTCTTGGTAGCTGATTGCGGTGAAACAGTCTGTTACCAGCCGTAGTGCCTGGCCAGTACCCTTGGCTCTGAGCCTGTACGGACTAGAACGTGGAACACTGCAGAAATAAGCAGCTAATCTCAGTTGCCTGGTTCCAGATGGGGGCCTGGATTTCAGTGAAGAGGGTTTACACCAGCTGAGGATGTGAGGATGGGTCTTCTTTTTCTATTAACACTTTTCTGTTTAGAACTTTGTGCTCAAGCCTAAGCTCTTTGCACTGCAGTGCATTACAGACAATCTTATACATCAGCTTGTCAAGATGACTCATTTTAAGTAGTATTAAGAGTTATTCATTCAGAAAGTCAGACGTTTCTTCCACTGGGGCACATCAGCATCTGGCACAACTTGTTGTTATTAACTGCGATAATGTTGGTAATAGAGAGAGAAACGTGTGAGTTGGGAAGACACTGGAGCGGGGACAGCCATAGGGTGGAGGGGGTGACCTGCAGGCATGGGAAATACCACCATGTCTATGTCACTGTGGACTGCTCACCTCGCTGCTCACCTTGGTTTAATCACAGTCATGTCAGCTGCTAGCAGTGAATAAGAGGGAAGAAGAAAGAATAAAAGGAGATAAATGAATGTGCAGGAAAATAAGGACATGGGTGGGAGGAGTATTTAATTCCACTGTGAACAGATGGGGACTTGTTCAGGTTTAAAGACTGCTACAAGTCAGATATCCTATTGGCAAATATCACTCAATCTTTTTGTCATATTTTGGAAAGAACTTCATGCATTTTCAAATTTGTGCTGATAATTTGAAGACATTCATTAAAATTTCAAATTAGATGAAAAATGGGTGTTTCCTTCCCAAGTGTGCTAACTCTGCTTAGGAAACTGCCTGGCCCTTGTGTAGGAAAGCATGTGCTCAGGATTAAAGTTGCCTAATGCTCTTTGGTTTACAACAGATTTTGGTCCATATGATGGAGAGTATGGTTTTAAACTTGCGCGCATAATGCAGCGGCGCAGGATCAAGTGCTGGGTAGTTTTTCCGAAGTTAAGTCAACACCATAAATCGAACTGCAGGAGGACCATGATTTAATTCATTAACAGTTAGAAGATTAAATTTAGTGCTATTAAATATTTGATTAAATTAAAACTAAAGTATTTAAACATTGTTTTTCAAATAATGTTTGCTCATTAATTAGAATGGCTAAATGTTCAAATTAATTAAAGTGTGGGCTGCTGTAAGAAATCAGCCCATGTGCATTTCCCTTCCTGCGGTGTTCTCAGCGTTTCCCTGCCACAGTCACGCTGTGACCTTCTGCAGGCTGAGCTGTTGGTTCTGGGGTCCGCGTGTGCACACAGACTGAGGGTCTCGGGTCAAACGTGCCGCGGGTCCGTCTGCACCCCCAGCCGTGGCGCCCCAGCCCTGGCTCCGTTAGCCCAGCGCTGGGGGCTCCCCTGCCGCCAGCTGCTGGCCCCACATGGGGCACCTGGGAGCCCAAAGAGGTGCTCGGGTTGGGGCTGTGAGAGCCCCAGAGGTGTCGGTTGTGACCTCAGCGCAGAGTCCCAGTGCTCCCCTGCCGGGTGCATGGGGCTGTGCTGAGCCTCTTCCAGGACCCCGGGAGCGCCTTTGAGTGCTTTGACTTCCTTGCTTTTAAATGTTTTCAGAAGTTCTTCAGGTTCCAGTTGTCCTCATCTCACCGGATGAGCAGACCGGAGTTTTCAGTGATGTAAAGACTTCACAGCTCCCTAAAGGAGCATAAAAATGGGATTAAATGCCACTTACATCCATTACTGCCCATAGGATAAATGAGAGTTCTGTGCATAAGGCCAAGTGCTGGTAAAGTTATGCTAGTAGACATTTCGCCTCATAATTTTTTTAGCAAGAGAGATATCCATCTTTCTCCAGAGACATGGAATTCCCAGTCGTCTGAAATGCCCTGTGGCACAGATTGCTCCTAATGACTGTGGTTCGTAAGCGCAGGAAGTGACACAAATAAATGTCAAGCAGAAAGCTTAAATTAAGACAAAAAGTCTTAAACACCTTGCATGTATTGTTGTATGAAGCAAATAGGATTACTTCAGACTTGGCACCAGGCTCTTAAAATGTAATTTTCCGTGTAAGAAGGTACCTTAATGATGGATGCCTTCACAACAGTCCAGAGGATGAACCTTTTCCCCTGCAGAAGTCAAATGCAGGAGGTGGCAAACACTTCTCCGCTTTCATGGCACCATTTATCATTGCTGCAGCACCCTGTGTCAGGAGTTCATTAAGGCTGTGTCCATTCTGCCTGCACAGATGATCAAGAGCCCGGCGTGCATTCGCACATCTTGTGCTGGAGCAGTGTATCTGTAGCACTCCATGCCTGCTGCAGAGACGAAGGGGACAAATCCTCTTGGCCAATGCTTTCCCCCCTCCACTTACTGGGGAAGCCGCTCTGGCTCTGCCTCTCCCAGGCTTGCTGTCCTGGCAGTAACGGGGTGGCGAAGGCAGTGCTCTGAGCTCCTGGCAGCAGGTCCTCACCCTGCCCGGGCACTGTGCCGCTGCCCGGTGGGCGCTGAGAGTTTGCGTCCAGCGCGGCATGGTTCTGTGCTACGTGATGAATGACACGTGCGGAATTCCTTCCCATGTAAATGGGGTCCTGGGGAACAACTCTCAGAGCTGGCGCAAATCTGGGTAAATGAATCCTGAAGTTTAGACCACGCGGTGTATTTTAATTCTAAATTTACTTTATAGCCTACTAAAGATGACCGGAAGCACCAGCTTCGCTGAAGCTCCTTCTAAACCTACACGCACTTGATGCTGTGGGTTTACCAGAGTCCTTCCTGTCAATGCTGCTACTTTTTAATCCAGTACAGGGAGGACTCGTGGTACCTCGGGTGTGTTGCCAGGTCTTGCCATATGGGGCCAGATTCCTTGAGCGAACTCCTCCGTTCCTGAGCACCAGCTTGGACACGAGGGCAGCTCCCAAACAGCAACACGCAAATACCGTGAAATGCCCAGGGGTTCTTCCGCACTCAAGTCTTCTGGTCAGTGGGGGTTTCCTCATTTAAGCTCCCCTGCATCAGTCCAGATTGACCTAGTTATGATAGATTTGCTCCTAAGGCTTAAACATCTTGAGTTTATTCATGTTCTCTTTTTGTGTGTTTCATCTGATACCCTCTACTGGCATGAAACTGTACGATTGTTGCTACAGCCATGTGAGGACACTGTGAGACAGTGGTCGACTGGTGGAATTACAGATTTAACTCAGGATGATGAAGAAGTGTGTTTGTGCCCAGATTCCCAATCCCCTTATCTAGCCTGCAATCAAATCGACCTGCTTAACCACCTCTCTGTGAAACAGCAGCTGCTCAGTCTCTCTTCCTATGGAATGTCTCATGTAAATAACACATGTTCATGGAAACGCAGGAGTCTTCCTGTGCTCTGTGAAGCAAAAGCAAGAAAAATGAGTAAGTAGGAGCTGGGGCTATGAAACAGTTTTGAAAACCAGACTATAAACGTCCTCTCCTCCCACTGTTGCTTCCTTGTTGCCATGAAGTGGTAACTGGCTGTATGGAATTACACCATGTGTCAGCGGGCTTTTGATTTTAACAGAATGAATTAGTACCACATCATTTGGACTTCTCTGCCCTACTAATTTTCCTGCATCTTCTATTTTGGTCATTTGCCCTACATTTTTAAAAGCTAATTAGTGTCCCACATTTCATCTCCATTGGGTCGAAAGGGTCTGTGCTGCTCTTCTTCAGTGCTCCCACTGCAGGCATCTTCTCTTGCTCTGCTCTATTAAGCCCTTAGGCTGAGGGTCAAGCAATAAGCTATGTGAGGCTAGAATTCAGCTCATTATCACTTACGTTTGTTCATTATTTGCTTTTCCTCAAGTGATTCTATTGATTCATTATTTTTACCTTTTAAGTCAGTATTTTCTCCCCCAAAATCATACTCAGACTGAAATGATTCAAACCTGCACTGAGAACATTACACTATTTTGACAGAAACCATCTACATTTTTTTAAAGTTAAAACACTCTTGTTTCCACACTTTAGGAAACAAACTGTAGTCTCAGTGATAAACATGGCTTTGGTTTCATCTAAAGTAAAACAAACCCTCAGACCTTAGCTGGTAAACAAGATGTTTCATTCCATTTCAGCTGTGTGTTTTCCAGCTTCATACTGCCTGAGAAAAAATGTTTAGTGTTTGTTGGGTCAGGGTTGTGGTTAAAGCCCCACTGGCAGCAAAGCCCCCAACAGCCATTGTGGGATGGGGAGAGAGTCAGAAAGGGGAGAAAACTTGTGGGTTGAGGCAAAGACAGCTTAATGGGTAACACAAGGAATTCCTTCCCGCTTCCCGTGCAGGCAGGTGCTCAGCCATCCCCAGCACAGCCGGGCTCCATCACACCTGACAGTGACTCGGGAAGGCAAATGCCATCACTCTGAATGTCCCCCTTTTCTTCTTCTTCCCCCAGTTTCATTGCTGAGCATGATGCCATGTGGTGTGGGGTATCCCGAGGGGCAGATGGGCTCAGCTGTCCCTGTTGTGTCCCAATTTCTTGCCCACCCCTATTCTGCTCACTGGTGGTTTGAGGAGCAGAAAAAGCCTTGACTGTGCAAGCACTGCTCAGCAGTAACAAAAACATCTCTGCATCGTCAATACTGTTTCCAGCACAAATCCGAAACACAGTCCCATCGCAGCTCTGCCCAGCCAAACCAGCACTTTGTGAGCCAAAAAATCATTTGCTTGTACAGCCCCACTCTGTCACTCTCCGGGGGAAATACCAATCTCCCGGATAATCAGGTCAATGAAATATTGTGGCTTTTTGTGGCATCTGTGATTGGTTTTTGCCATCTGTGCTGGTCTGGATTCTGCTTATCTGGTTTCACCAGCAGCTTTTCCTCAGCTGAGCTTGAGCTGGTGTCCGGGTGGATTGGCTGTGGACATCCTGGGGATGGGCATCCCAAGGGGTCCAGCAGTCAGAGCTCAGTGGTCCCACAGCTTCCCCTGGTTCCTCCATGGGAGCCCCACTCCCTCCTAAATTAGGCTCTTGTTTGCATTCATCAGTTTCTCATGTTCATTATCTGTCTATCAGGGCTCTAAAAAGTGTTACTATTTTAATGGTATCTCTCCAAGAAATAATTACTTCACTGTGCCCATATTCCAGTTTGTATTTGACGTGTCACTTCTAATAATCTGCAGAATTTTTCTTTATTGTACAAGAGACCTTATTTGTCACATTTCTAACAAAGAGCTCATCTCTTTTCATTAAAAATGGGCTTTTCAGCTCAGTGATTTAAAAATAGGAAATAAGATGAAGAAAAGAGCAAAGTCTGTGCTGCATGGCTCTGTTTGTTATGGGCGACTGTACAGGAAGGGGAGGAGAAGCAGCACCTCATTTCTCCCTAATGAGCTGCCTGGAGGAGCTCCGGGTACCGGGTTTGTACCTGGGCGCCGGTGAGGCAGGAGCTGCAGACCCCTGCGAGGGGGAGGTCTCCTCATCCACACATCTCGCCCACCTTCGCTGGCTGCCTTTGGAAGGGGGCGAGGAGCTGGCGGGAGCGTTCCTGGGGTCAGTGGCTGAATGCCACCAGCAAAGCCCGCGCTGCCTGTGCAGGACCAGCCCGGCCCCTCTCTGCAGAGCTCGGGCAGCTTCGAGGTGGTTGGGGATGAGCTGAGTGGCTGCCCTGTCCGGCCGACCAAGCTTGGGGACCGTGGGGCTTGGGGGCTGCCTGGCAGAGTGCGAGCAGCCGGGGACCTGCAGAGCAGGCGCGTTCGCTCTCTCTTGTGCTTGGCCTTTAGGAAGCTCGGGTTTAAATGCCTGTGAGAGGCCGGCTTTGCTCTGTGTTCACCTTGGCTTACCAATGTCATGTTCAAATGAGTCAGAAGGCTGCTGATGAGAGGGGGAGTGTGGAGAAGCTCCTGTGACTAAGTAATTTTTCTTCTCTACTAGTGGGTAACGTGTTTATGCGCAAAGTAGGTTTCATGAAATAACCTCCAGATCATTTTGCGCAGTCACAGCGCTCAGATTCGTTATTCCCCCTGGGGTGGGAAAGGCTTGTCGATCCATTATGTAAAAATCAAGGGTGACTATTATGAACAGAAGATCATTAACATAAGTGTTACGAGAGGGGGAAGGAGGTTTGGCTCTTGTGCTTATTGGTTTGTTGTGCGGTTGTTTTTCTTCTGTATTTAGTGTCACTGAATATAAGGCTTTTGAGAGACCCAAGAGACAGGGATGTCTGCTCTCAGACTGCAGAGCTCAGCACTCCTCTCCCATGACAGCAGACATGCTGGGGGCCAGAGGAGCAATCCCAGGGCGCAGGAACTCTTGTTGGTAACAAGGATGAAAGATACTGAAAACCTCCTTATGCCTGATGGTGCACAGAGCCAGGATGCTTGTGTTGCAGGCAAGGGGACTGGGAACAAAGGGCTGGATCTGTCCTCAGCTCATGTAAATGTTCAGAACCATGTTCAGTTCTGCTTGCTCTGCCCCTGCCAACACTAGCCAGTATTTGGTCCTTATTATTTCTGTGTTATTTGCTTACGCCAATGGCTTTTGAACAAAACAGGAATGCTGTGTGATCCTCTCTCATTGCATATATTCCTAGTGGAATAGCTAATCCTTTGGTTTTGACATCATAATTAGAAAGATAGAAATTATCATGTACCCAAACCAAAGATAATTTCAGAAGAGAGGAAAAAAAACCTGCATAAAACCTCACGCAGAACTGATAAACTTTGGATGTAGAAATCTAGATTTTATGCAAATGCCTTAAAGAATGAACGAGACACAGCATCTGCGGAGAATGAACGCTACACAAGCAGGGTTGTTTTCAGACAAAACTGTGGTTTTCTGAGCTCTCCCCATGGCACCAGCAGGTCTGGGGGCCCCTCGGGACGCACAGCTTTTCGAGCTCAGCAAGCAGGCAGTGATGTATTCATGGTGGTCGTGGAACCAGCAGCGACACCGCAGCGAGTTGGAAACGTGTCTGTCAAAGCTGCAAGGGCTTAAATAGGAACGATGACAATCCACGTGTGGAAAGCTGGCCCAGCTGCTGTCCGTGAGGGGCTGTCTCTAATAAACATGCCAGCCCTTCGCCTTCCTCAGCACCCAGCACACACAGGGACAAGTGCAAATGCTGTGTCTGATTTCTACCAGTTCTTACTGTGATTTACAATGCCTTTGCCAGAGCCCTGCTGACACTAATTGCTGTGTGCGATTGCTGCGATGGTGACCATGGAGTTTGAAGGTGATGGTTGGGTGTCGGGGGCTCATCACATAAAGCCTGAATAAAGGCAGAGCCTGCCGAGGGGTTCACAGACCAAACTGCCATGAGACCCAGAGGCATCAACTGTGGGCTGCAGCAGCTCCTGAAACACTGTGGGGAGCTGCACGTAGGGTGAGATTGATCTCATGAAACCTCAGTATCTGAAGGTGAAGCAGTTACTGTAAACTAGTTGTTGAGGGCTA
>NW_009918208.1:19341-27478 GCF_000696875.1 Nestor notabilis | reverse complement strand
GGAAAGATCCCTTCTGGAAGGAGATGGATCTGGTTTGGGATGGGGTCAATGAGCAACACTTTCTCAAGCGAGGAATCACTAGCTCCAAAATACAGCAGAGTACAAAGGCCCCTGAAAACCCTTCAGGCTGTTGTGCTGAAGATTTATTCTTGCACTTTTAAATCACTGTTCAATGCTCATTCCTTTCCTCTCCCATTTCCGGTGAAACTAAAGGTCTGATTTAAAGTGGAAAAGGAATTGCTTTAAAACCTGCTGTGCTGAAAACAAGCAAAGGTGCTGCTACGCGATTTGTGTCGTTCTGACACCTCGGCGAGTGTTGCAATGCAGAGCAGCGAGGGACTGGTACCTGGCGGCTTGCTAGAGGCTGACAGCGGAGGGCACGGGAGGCTGTGGGGGGATAGTGCTCCAGCACCTCTCTGCTGCCCTGTGCTTCACAGTAAATTCCACCACCCCACCCCCAGTCCAGTAGAATTAGTGAAAACAAAGCCCCTCAGAGCAGCTGTATTTAGGTTCTTTTCCCCCCCTATTTAGTGAATAATCCCTTGCTCCTCTCAGCTGTATCTCAACTTCACAGGCTTCCAGCCCCGCTGTTTGCGTGGTCTGGGGGGCTGCTGGGGGGCTCTGCACGGGGACTGCCCTCGCCTGCCCCACTCCCTGGGACCGTAACAGAGACTTGGCCCAAGACACTTCTGCAGAGGCTGTAAGATCTCAGGGCTGGGGGTGCTTTAGCTGGGTATTGTGTTGGGGCTGTAGCTTCTCCCTATGCAGATCAGCCTGCCATCTATTTCTCCCTTCCAAGTGACAGTAACTGGCAGCATTTCAGAACATGACCTGCATTTACAGGGCCCTGCTGACCCTCTTCTGAGTGTGTGTATATTTATTTAAATGATTTGTCTACTGATATATGGCAGCTTGGTGAAATGAATTGTTACCACATTAACCTTTCAAGCACTTAAATCCAGTTTAAGCAATTATTAGATAAACTTTGACAGAATATTGGCTATCATCACAGCCTATCTTACATGTGCTGTGATACAGCACTTCAGGTTTTTCCTGGAGCACCACCAGCATCCCAGCATTTCAGTCAAAACCTCACTTTTCCCACTCTGGTTTTAGAATTCCAATTTTCAGGTCAGTGCTGGGTTTAGGTGCACCAGGATGCACCTAAACCTGTGTTTGAAGGCTTCCAGCCCCAGCAGACCACGGGTGCTGCCTGCAGAACCGTGAGCGCTGTTGGACTGATTGCAGTGCAGTCCCTTGTGCTTTCCTTCCTGTCAACTTACTAATACCCTGTAATCAAGTCACCTTTAACCTTCTTTCCGAGCTCTTTAGTCGCTCACTCCACAGCATTTCCTACAGATCTCCTCAGTAATGTTTTCAGGTCCTTTCTGAGCTCCCTCCAGTGTTCCAACCATTTGCAACCTGAGCCTTTAAAAATAGCTGGGTATCATCCATAAGCCTCAGTCACATCCCATGAACTGTGCCTGGTGTTTAAGAGATGAAAAAATAAGAGAGAAAAAGAAATGAAACTCCACACTTGTGCATAGATAACATTAGCTGAGACATCTGGATGAATATCATCGCTTGAAGCAATTCTCATACTATTGCTTCTGGTATCTGAGGAGCAAATAGCCTCTCATTTAATTTATACTGTAATAAAATCTCCTATTGATTTTAATAAAATTGAAGATTATAATTTTGAATGAAATCCCTAAGGCAGCTTCTTCATAAGAACTGACTTGTCTTATTTTCTCCGCACAAGTACATTGCGATTCACTCTGATAACAGTGAACT
The DNA here is from genome assembly GCF_000696875.1 of Nestor notabilis. Lineage (NCBI taxonomy): Eukaryota > Metazoa > Chordata > Aves > Psittaciformes > Psittacidae > Nestor > Nestor notabilis. Next base: position 25,684 of record NW_009918208.1, on the reverse strand, counting down.
GGGACTTTGTTTCTGAAGAGATGGGGAACAGTTTTGAGTAAAGACTGTGAAGAAACCCTTCAGTAGAAAGTGGGTGTTCAGAGGGCTCAGCACGAAGCCCGGCCCTGCCGTTAAGTCCAAGTGCTGTACAGCCGGTGGGGACCCGCTGCCTCCCCTGGTCCCCGTCACTCTTCCCTGAGGTGGCAGCATGTGGGTGACAAAAGGGGGTGATGGCGCAGGCTGCAGCCGGACCCCCACCAACATCACTCACCCTGTGGGTGGCCGGGGCCCCTCCACACAGCAGCTGCTCTGGGTGACACGAACCACCCTGAGGCTGCATCCTGAGTGGAGCTGCTCTGAAATCCAGCTGCCCTGGAGAACCTCGAGGGATTGAGCTGTTGTTATGTGCTCAACTGCCGTGGACTTTGCATGTTACAGATCTTTAGCTGTATGTTCAGCTGTGTACAAGGATTTCCAGAGCTATGGCTTGGAAATGAGATCTGCTGAGGAAAAAAACAGCAGCAGTGTAATGAGCATTCACCTTGATGTTCAGGTTTCACTTTGAAATGTACTTCTACAGATGAACTGCTAAACAGAATTCAGATTTCATTGTTGAATGAATATTCAATATGCTTTTAATACTGCTTCCGTCTACTTCCCCAAATCAAGGTCTCTGGTGAGACATCTCTCATCAGTTTTGTTTCTAAAGTGCTAAATAGCAAGGAAATACAATGCAGTGCAACAAGAGGAAGATGCTGCAAAAGAAATGCAGCCAGGATGCTGGGACCAAACCTGCTCATCTGCTGGGACCCACCAGCTTTGGCCCCCTGCAGAGAAACCTCCAAAAGAACAAACCGCAGTAATAATTTTAATCACTAATCCTCATGCTTGAGCACTTTATAACCTGGTCTTGCCACAGGAAGCCTGCAACACATTCGCTGGGGAGCCTTTTATCTCTAAATAATGAGCTGTATAAGATACTGAGAATTAGTGTAGTGCTTGATAACTTGGCCCTGGAAAGTCCCCATGTGGGGCTGTAACTGCAGAGAGGGAAGCACCAGCGCTGGCTGTGAAGCTGGGGCTGTGCTGGAAGCAGCCGGCACATTTAGGCATGGGAATTGGAATCTCTGGACATGTTTAGTGAACTGTATTAAGTACCCAGGAACGTTCTCATCACCCCACTCCGTTTCCTGCCTTATCCCTTCTGTGTGTGCACTTTCTCTCCAGAGATTGCTGCACTCCTGAACCATGTTTGAGCAGTAGCAAGGTGAAGTCAGAGTGAGCAGAAGCTGGCGATGTCTGCCCCCCTTCCCTCCTTCCTCCCCTCTCTCCCGGCAGAGCTGTGCTGCTCTGCTCAGCCTGGGGGTGCAGCTCTCCTCCCGACCCACCCAGGGCAGATCCCGTGTCCCGGCAGTGACCGACAGCCCGAGGAGCTGCTGCTCCCCCCACGGGCTGGGGCTGGTACAGCGGCATGTGGAACCGTGGAGAGCATCTACATCATGTTCCCACACTCCAAAAACATCCCTGAGAACTTTAGCTACGGCTAGCTGTGGTGCAGGGCGTGCTATGTTCTCATTATATTGCCATCTGAAGGGAAATAAGGAATTATTTTCACATGAGATTTATACAGTCAATAAGATGCGAGTTGAACAGTGAATAAGCAGCCTGCAGGAAATTGCCTTGTCACAGTGCATAAGGATCTGGTGAGAGCATCGCATGATCTCTGCTGTGTGGTTGCCATACAGGGTAAAAAGAGACGTTCATATTTTGTCCTGCTTCCTGGCTGGCTGTTTTTCTTTCTTAATTTGTTTGTTATCTATGGAAAAAAGCACACGATGGAAACTGAGGCTGTGATCCCATAGGGTATTTAATCGCATGCATAACTTAGGGCATGGAATTAGGTCAGTTGGTTCCCTGGAATTGTATTGATTGGAAATCGCATTTTTGCTTTGCAAGGTTTAATTGGAGAAACCCCTGAAGTGTTATTTGTGCTGTACAGACACAAAGAATAACAAAAGATGAGGGAAAGCAATTGGAGTAAATGCTCTGTGTGTTTGCTTGCTCTGGCAAACAGAGGTACAGGATCGCACCTTAAATGAAATTCACCTCTCTCTAAATGTTAAGATCAACTTATATCTTGTCCCTAGTTTGAGGATTTTTGCTGGAGCCTTCTGCTGGCTTCCACCAAAGCCTGGTGGTGCTGCACTGCACCTCTCTGACAGGGAAGCATCCCAGGCCCCAGGCTCCATCCTGGTTAGCACACCTGTGGGAGTGCAGAAGTAGCCCATCCACATGCACTGCTGGGGAGCAGGGTGCCAGTGCTCTTCACTGCAATGAGCCACTTCCCTCTCCTTGGAGAAACAGAGGGCTTCTGCCCGTGCAGTCACGGCAGGTTGTTTTTCCTGCCCATTAGCTTCACTCATAGCATGTTTTTCAAAGCAGGGCTTATTTTGGGTAGGTGAAGAGTGGTTCTCTCTGCAGGTGATGTGAAAACAAGCACTCCCCATGATTGGATTGCTCCTTTACAGCAAGTCCCATGGGTAGATCTGCCGTCCCAGCGTGGCAATCTGAGTACACACCAAGCACTCCAAAACTTACCTTCTGGCTTTGCAGCTGGAATGGGCTCAAATGGAAGTGCAGGAAATTACATTTCACTGCAGAAAAAAGTCTTTGCTGTGAGGATGGTTGGACGCTGGAACAGGCTGTCCAGAGAGGTGGTGTGATGTCCAGCCCTGGAAATGTCCAAAACCCGACTGCTGGGTCCTGGGCAGTCTGTGCTGGGTGACCTGCTTGAGCAGGAGCTTGAGGGCTTCTTATTCGAGATCAAGTGTTTGACAATCCTCTTCTCTTTCCCAACCCCAAAACTGCCTCAGTCACTTCTGAAAACAGTATTTTGCATTTAGAGTTGCAGGTGGTGAGGAAAAAGGCACAAGATGTGCCCTCTGCCTGTGACACCCTACCCAAAAGTTGCAGAAGCAAAAGGGCTGTGCTTCTGAGGGGGGTATTAACACCCCTGAGAAGGGTGGGCTGAGCTTTCTCATGCTGCAGGAGATGGGCGGCAGCATCCCACGGGGTTCAGGCACTGTTTCAGTCTTTGTCAGTTACCACTGATAAAGTGATTGATTTATTTATTTATTATTTGTTACCACTAAACAAGCAAGAGACGAGATGTCTTTGAGCTGACATAAGAGCAGCTTTATTTACTGCTTTACTTTAAACAGGAAAGAAATAAAAAGGAAGAGACGTGGGCAGGGGCCCAAACAGGACCCCTGTTCCGAACGTGACAGGCGCCAGAGCTGCCCATCCATCCCGGTGGTCCCTCCCCGCTCCCACTGCACACCTCAGCTCAGCACAGGGCCCGCATCATCCTGGACATGCACCATCTTCTCGGAGCCTGCGGTCTCCAAAGGGAAGGGAAGGGAAACCTTCTAGTCAAATGTATTTTTTGCTTTGGAAGACACAACTTTCCAAGAAAATTATGCGATCAGCCATCCTGAGCCTGGGAGTGCTCACATGCTCTCTAATTAGGCTGCTCTGGCTTTATGCTTCCCAGCAGGGGTATTTCTACCCTACAGATGGTAGCCAGTTACTGAAGCAGTCAAGCTGTTCCTGCAGTGGGGTGCATCCTCCTAATGGTTTCAAGGACTGGTACATATCACAGTAATGGGAAGTCTGCGGGGACTCAGCCCTGCCGGGGAGCCCACCAGCCCCTGGGGCCTGTTTTTTTACGCAGCTGAACTGCTCCGTGCTCTCTGTGCTGGGCGAGCGGTGGCTCATTCTCAGCGTGGAGCTGGGCTGTGGTTTCAGGGGCCCTGCACTGAGCTCGGTGGAGCTGCCCCTCAGTTCCCTGCACAGCAAGTCTTGCCTGGCAGGAGGCTGTGGAGAGCAAAACACTTCCTGGGCAGAGCTCAGCACTGGGGAAAGCACCGCCATGAGCAGCAGCGCCGGGGAGGAGCAGGATGCTCTCCCCAGCCTGCTCTGAACCAACAGGCTGCTCTGGGGAGAAGCTTGTCCGGACTCAGAGCTCGAAGCCCTGGAGCTCTTGCCACATTCCTTGGAAAATGGGCAACAGGATAAAATGTATTAAAAGCAAAATGGTTTGTGACAGAGGGCAAGGAGGCGAGGCCGTGCAGCGACCACAGCCAGCGCCCTGGAACAAGAGTAATTTCCTTGGGCACTTAGGCCAACAACTCATCACGCCGAGAATCCGCATGTCCCTCTGGCACCCGTCAGCCACGGTGAAGCCGCGCTGACCGGTGCCCCCTCCCAGCCAGCCCAGTGGGGCTGTCCTCGCCTGGGCAGCACCAAGCAGCTTCTGCTAATGAAGCCTCGGCTTTCAGTCAGGTTTTAATTCCTTGAACGTGTAAAGCCGTGCTGTTTGTGAGCACGCTGAACACTGAACGGGCAAGGAAAGCACGTCCCTGTCCCTTGGCCTGGCGTGTAAATCAGGGACGTGACTTGGTCTTGGTCTCGGGGGTAGTTTGCAGAACAGATGGAGATTGTGGAGTGCAGGTGACATTGAAAGACTCGTTTACAAATCTCACCCATCTGAAGTTGGATGTGGACCCAGGTACTGGCGGATTGTGCAACTGTGAGGGTCCACTGACTGTAGCTCTTAAGTAACAATTGAAGTACACAGGTATGGAGAATGTTACTTCACTGAGGCTCCTTAGAGACGCATTTCCAGAGGTCTGGAGTCTCTGGATAGGACTATCAGATATCTGAAAAGCCTTATTCACTACCTGCATCACTGCACATTGGCGGAGGCATGGCCACAGATTAGAAATACAGAAAGACTTAGACTGGAGAATAAAGTCTCAGATCCATCACTGCAGCCATCCTGTCCATTTCAGCGTGACTTCCAGCATGGTGAGATACCTGTGCCATTGTCCTTTACCTTTGCTTGCTGCTGCATCACTGCTGGGCAGTGTGAGATGGGGCAGCCCCATGGCTCCCATGGGATGCCCTGGCTGAGGCACTGGCTGTGAAACCAGAGCGTGTCCCCCATGGCTCGCACGGCACAGCCGAGGCTTTGCTGGCCCCACAGAGCAGATCACTTTGCAGCACTTGACTGTTAACATGGGTTTGGCATCCATTGGTGTTCAAACAGCAACTTCCATCGTGTTCTGGAGCTGCTCCGTCTCACCAAGATGCTGCAGATGCTGCTGCTCACCCCCAGCCTGCCTCTGTCGCTTCTCTGCACGTGTCTGGTGTCACATCTGGGCACAGCAAACCCACTTACTGCCAGCCAAGAGCAACAAGTGCCTTGCCTGGAGCTGCAGCAGCACACCCCAGAGCAGCGCGTGGCAACGGGTGGGAATCACACCTCAGCCGAGCTGCTGAGGGAGCTGGAGCAGGCACAGGCACCCCAACAGCTCCCAGGCATCAGCATCGCTTCCACCTCTGCGGGCAAAGGTGCTGGAGGAACACAAATGGGAACTGATGGCTTGAAAACCAAGCACGTGGTTGCAGGGAGAAAGGGGTGTGAAATTCTGGGCCAAAGAACATCGGTTTTTAATCCAGCTAGCTCCAGCAGGCAGTTCTGCCCTGCATCCATGGAAACAGCCTGCATGGGATCACGACACTGTTTGCTTTTCACCAGGATGTGCACGACCATGTTGTCAAATGCTGTGTAATCAGAGTTCATGTTCACTGCTCAGGTTAAATGCTCTTCCTTGGAGATCCCTGTGCACTGTGAAAGGAGGGCCAGCAGCAGGGCCAGGCAGGGAAGGGGCAGCACCCGGCAGCAGGAACATTTTCCCCTGTTGAGTCCATGAAGTTGTTTCAGTCAAACCCCCAAAGCCCCCCACAGACGTCAGCAGGCTTTGTGGAGCATTCCGAGAGGGAATCTCAGCTCCTTTCTGGCCTTTGGATAACACTTCTTTTCAAAATATCCATGAATTTCTATTTTTCAGAACTAAAGTTAAGGCTGTGAACAAGAAACGTTTCCTTGCAATGTGTCTGGGAGGTACAGGAGAGCTGCAGCAGCACAGTGCCCCTCCGAGGTCACCGGCACTGCTGGACTCCCAAGAGTTCTGTAGAGGTTGCCTAAAAATCCTGTTAATCCCATTAAAATGTGATGGGACTTGCTGTACATCCGATCTCCCCGAAATGTCTTGGTTCACATTTCCATAGTTCTAGTACAAGTGACCTCATTGTGGAGGCAGCTGAAGAAGATGTGGGTTTATAACAGGTACTAACTGGGCTTGGTTTTTTCCTTTGGAACCAGTTCCCTGGGGCTGGTGGGCATGGAAACGTGAGACGAAAGGAGCAGCAGCACTGGGGGATAGAGCTGAGCACCCTGCCCTGGGGCCACTACCTGTGCTGGAGGAGCAGGAAGGGGAGCTTCTGCCTCATGGGCAAG
>NW_009918208.1:18018-19328 GCF_000696875.1 Nestor notabilis | reverse complement strand
AGATAATGTATATGGAGAGAGAGGGAGGTGTGGTTGAGGCCGATGAGCTGGGGTCACGAATGAGGCAGATCGCTGAAGAGACAATTCTACTCCAGGAGAAACTGGAGTGTGGTGGCAGCGCGATTCCAGAGCCGGGCAGGGAAACGAGATTGAATGTGACAAACACGCTGGCAGAAACCCCTCCGGAGCTGAGGGGCTGACGTTCCAGATGGAGAAGTGGCCTCTTGGGAGTTTCCCAGCCCGTGCTGTGCGAGCCGGGTCCTGCACAGCATGGCTGTGCTGGGAGGTGGGCAGGGGATGGGAGTTCTGCGTGTGGTTCCCGGGGATCTCCAGCTCCAGCACTGTGTCTTGTTCCAGTTCCTGAAGTGTTTGCTTATGTGCTGGAGAGGCTTTTCAGAAGAATGAGTTAGCTGTTCTGAAGGTGCCTTTCTGGTGCACTGACCTGATGGGGCTGCAGGTATCCTGTAAGGAAACCAGAGACACCCAGACTCCTTTCTATTTGTCTTATTCATGAAAGCCAATTTCCTTCCCTTGCTTTATGTAATTGTCTCATCCTCAATCTAATATTCCAGGTTTATGAGGAATAACAAATCAATACTCTCTTCTTTGAAAACTGCGGATGAATTAATTGCTGGTGTCTGCCTGTATGCTACAATTGTATTAATGTCAGCAGCAATTAATTTGTAAAGGAAATCGGTCTTGCTGATTTTTGAACACCAGCTCAGATCCCATCTTTATTGCATATTCGTCTGAAGGGCCATTAGAGTGCTCCCTGCCCGGGCATACTCCTGACTGATGGGTGCTGAGGGGCCTAGCTCATGGGGAGAAGGGGAGGTGACACATCTGCACTGCAGCTGGGGGAGACTCTCACAGCACTTTTGCATTAAATATGTTACTTTGGCCTCTGAGAAAGTGAAAACGTATAACTGTCTTTACTGATGTAGGGGAAAAAAATCTGCAAGGTCCCCCCCTGCTGCTTACAGACACATTTGCTGTTGTATCATATATACTTTGAAGGAAAATCAAACCTCAGTTTCTCTCTCCGGCATACAAATTGCTTCTTGTTAAAACCAACCTGAACTGAGCTCTCGTCATAAGTTTTTAGAGAGACTACAGGGTAAACGGTTAGGAAACAACCTCTCCTCCCTTCTTCCTCACTGGTGATAACACGCATTATGGTTTTACTGGGATCGGTTCTCTCCTTTGTAGGTCCAGTGGGGAAGCTCAGTCACAACTCGCTGCCTCCTGCCTGCCAGGCCAGCTGACAAACATCTGTGTGTCTGTGTGACAGTGAGGGGTAGCTGAGACTG
>NW_009918208.1:0-17987 GCF_000696875.1 Nestor notabilis | reverse complement strand
TCCCTCTTCTTAACACGACTGCTCAGAGTCCTCACCTTTCACCACGTCTGCAATGGATATACCATGTAGTTCTTCCTTTTCTGTAAGCTCCCATCTCAAAGCACGCCCTTAAAAAATATCTTAAGCGGTCACAGGAATTATATATATAAAAATCTATATGACAAACATCTCCCCAATGATCCGCAGCCACCCCCAGTGCTGCAGCTGCTCCCGGTGCAGGGCACGGTTATAGGGAGGCAAAAGGACACCCAGCTAACAGTGTGGGAGGTTTGGGAGCGCTTGGATGTAATTAACCTGGAATTAAGCCAGGACACCGGTGTTCACACAGCGTCAAACCCCGGATGTTCCGGAGGGTCCCAACTCACTGCAATCCCACTGACCTTACAGCTTAATAAATGGCACCAAGAGGCGGGAGCGCCGGTGTGGCAGCAGCGAAATGCTGCTGCGCTGGCCCCGTTATAAGCCTGTGCTGAAGTCCCAAGGGATTTAAACACGGGGGAAGAGAAGGATACCTTCTATTGATTCACTAGTGTGCTTTAAACACAGCTCTAAAAATTCTAGTGGAACTTCAGCTCTCGGTTGGTTCAGTGAATTATTAATCTAAATAGTTTCTTAATCTGTTGGGCTTTCTCCTCTCCCTTTGCCTGCTGCCTCAGGGTCGTTTCTGCAAAATCACGTGAATTTCTCGTTATGTGAACAGACTCCAGTGCTAGCAGCATGGATTTGCTGTATTGTACTGAGAATTAAGGGGTCGTTTTCCAATGATGTTGACTGTAGCTGGTATCTTTTACTATCCCAGTTTGGTCCTCTGAGGGCTGAGCTTTGATTTGCAGCTCTGCAGCAGCTGGGGAGGCAGGGGCAGTGCCTGGGGAGAGGTGATTTAGCTTTGGCTTCCTGCTTATTTCCCTGACCTTGCTTTTTGGGTACTTTTCCCCAGGTGGAGCCTTTTGTGCTTTCAGCAGCTTCACCCCGGGAGGTGGGGCTGCCCCTGAGCCGCAGGGTATTTCTGCAGGCCCTGGATATGGTGCCAGCAGGAGTAGGGGATGGAGTGCTCAGCAGGGTTTACTGCCTTGTTAAAGCTCCATTTGTAAAACGTGGGAGAAGGTAAAAAGTCCCTGATGTCGTAGCAGTCCCTGCTTTTATCAGGAGACCTTCTACAGTGCTGCCGTTGGGGGTGCTGGGGTCCAAGTGTCCACTGCTGGCGAGCGAGGTAAGCACAAATTAGTCTGCTCCGAGTTGTAGAAAATCCGTAACAAAGGCGGCTGGGGCTGAGTCTGGTTTTACACAGGCTCTACGTGCAGCTGCTCAAGGCTTTGCAGCGACAGCAGTTCGAGTCCTGCTGCTGCAGGGGAATTGCAGGCAATTGGTGTGTGACCTGTGGCACTGGTGGGTCTGTGTTGTAGGCAGTCCCGTTGGCTGTTGTTCTGCTGGGGTTCACACAAACATCCCATAAGGGACTGACGTGGCTCCCACGGGGCTGCAGGCAAGCTGCCTCCTCGGTCTGTATCTCTGCCCCCACCCCAGCCTAGGATTTGTCTGGCTCCTCTTATGCTTAATCCCTCTTCAGGTCAGGGTCAAAGCTGGGGTCTCTGACACTCTGAGCCCTGGTTCAGCCCCTGAGCTACCCCAGCATGTCCTGTGTGAGCTGTGGGGCAGCTCAGCTCCGGGATGCAGCCGGGGCCCCATTCAGCCCTGCTGCATGTCTGATCTGTGTGAGGTGCTCAGTGCACCCCTGGCAGCAGCAGAGATGTGGCCGTTCCACGTGCGCTGCACGGGAGGAAATGGGCTTTTACAGCAGATGTGCGGTGCAGCTGCGCTGGGAGCTGTGGCTGTAAAGGCAGGCAGGGAGCAACTCCAGCTCAGGGCTGTGCTGCGCTGAGACAGCGGCTGGAGGTGCGTCTGTCCCCAAAACTGGTTTGGACAGAGGAGGAGGATAGAGCTGTGCAGAACTCTGACCTCTTGTTTAAAAGCATTTGGAATCACAGCATTCAAACAGACTGGCAGAATATTTTTCAATAAATCTTGGATGTGGCAGTTACATTTTCTATACCGTGCTGGAGAAAGGATTACAGTATTTACTGCAGAGACAGGAAGATTGATTCCCACTTGGAAAATCTGCCAGATTTCTTGATTTAGAGAGCTGATGATTGGTAGAGTGCTTAGACCTGATTTATATCAAGTTTTCTTTCTTGTTTGCTTGCTTTCTCTCTTTTTCCTCCCCTACATTTTCTTTTTGTATTAATATGACCTAGTCTTATTCTGAACGAATCTTTGTTTAACAAACATTGCTTTCTTTGGATGTGGTTGATATTGAAGTTAAAACTCTCTTCTCTAATACCTGCTTGCTTGGAGTAATGTGACTAAATACCACTTGAGTGAGGTCTACAGGAAGTTACTGTGTGGAGAGGGCTCGTGTGGGTTTGTAAGTTGACGACGGTGCCTGTCAGCTCCGCAGGGCTCAGGACTCTAAATTCAGTTGGATAATTGAAAACACAGGCGAGAAGCAAGTAAAATGAACCCATCAGAGGCCAAGAAACCTAAAAGGGTAATTGATGCCCTATTGTTATCAGTACAGCAAGCATCTTATATCACACAAGTACTACATGGCACTTCTCTATTACAACCAGTTCTGTACCGTTAATCCTGCTGTGAGGAGCTTGCGCGTTCTGTGCTTGACTTCCTGGCCTGGCCATAGCTCCTCTGCCCGTCTTCCCAAAGCCTTTGCTAGTCTGGCACTTTGAGTGTTCTTTTTTCTTTTCTCCTTCCTCATTTCCAAGCAATTTTATTACAATTAATTAATAAGACGTTACTTTCAAAAATCAATTTTCCAAATCAAGTGATCATTAAAAGACTGCCAGGCAAGAAGTGACGGCTCTTCTGCTGTGTAATATTAGCAACTGATAGTATGTACGAGGGGCCGTTCACAGTGATTGGCACAGTTGCAGTTGTATCTGTCCAAACTGAGGCAAAATGATATAATTAGTTGTAAGAGAAAACAGGAGGGAGAGAAGGATTAAAACCGTAAAACATCTGCAGCAAGGCATTGATTTGGGTTGGGTTTGGGTTGGTTGGTTGTTTATTTCTGTGGAGGGGATGCTTTGTGAATGAACATATCAAATGGTTTGGGCAAACTACCGAATCCTGAGCTGCTGTGCAGCCCTGCACCGTCCCCTTTGCTCTGTACCGCTGCACCAAAACACTTGGACAAGTGACCCCAGCCCATAGCTCTTAATCCAAAGCCCTTGTGCAAAAGTCTTCTTGGCCCAGACAGCTCTGCAACAGATTGTCTAGACCTTTTAAAGGCAAGTTGTTAATATTTTCTTGGCCTGGCCGTGGGAAGGATCTGTGATTCCTCCAGTTTGTGGTCTTGTTTTCGGGACTCCTGAGCAGCCTGTCTCACACCTAGCGTTGTCTGAAAAGCCTAACTGCAAATGAACACGTGCATGGAAAGTGTTTAAAAATAGTCCTCCACAAAATACCCATTAGAACCTAACATTTACATTTGTATTTTGGAGGGATTTTTTGTTTCATTTTCTTCTGTTCAAATATCATATAGGTGAGCAGCAGCAGTCAAAGCAACTAATACCTGCATGTGCATAATCTTGATTTAATTACATTGATATTGAATTGCAGGTAAAGCATTAAATTGATCTGAAAAAAATCTCTTTGTAAGTCTCATATTGATGGAAAGGTCATTTTGCATTTGCAGAGCAGTCAGCTCCTGTGCTATGGGGTCAGGCCACGACCAGCATGGTACCTGTGCACCAGGGCCTGAGAGGAAGCCGGACTCTGCATCAGACTAACACAGGCACGGGTATCACCCTTCATACTTCATGCAGCTTTCAGCTAATTCAAAGGCATCAGGATTTATCTGTTATTAAATCCTTAGTGCTCTTTTAACCATACATGGGTATATAATGAACATGGGCAATCTTATTAAATCTGTGTTAGGGCGCCTACTCAAGACAATGGACATTTTTCACTGGAGGTGCTGTTAAATGCCTCTCCTTCCTACAACAGCAATTGAGTTCCCTGCTGGATATGTGAGGCCTGAGGCAGGTAATGCCCATTGGGGTGTTCCTTGGCTGAGCTCTGCAGCCGAACACGATTCGGGCTGAATCATTTCATTTCCAGCGACTGCATGTGGTTTGTGTGTCCGTGCGCTGGGTGTTGGTCGGACTTCCTCCTTGCCTGTGGGAATGGCCTGGGGTGGGCAGGATGGGGAGCACCACGGGCACCTCCCAGCAGGCGAAATCCTGCCCAGGTCCTCGGGGCTGCTTCTGTCTTGTCCCTGCTGCTGACAAGGAAAGACTCATGGCCGCTCTTGGCAGCGACAGTGGCTCCTCTCGCTTCTCTGCATTTAGACCTTCACTAGAGTCCTGAGACCAGAAATCTTGGCTTTATCTTTGAGCAGTTTCCTTCCACCCTTCTCTCTTGTATCTAAATCTGCCTCAGTCCATCTCCATTTCCCTGACAGGAACTCCGACTTGGCTGACCTTCTGCTGGCTGAGGTCTTCTTTCCTTTTTTTTTTTTTCAAGGCAGATTTCTTTGTATGTCACTGAGCTTTGGGGCAACCCCCGCTGAGAGCAGCATGGGTCCCAGCCAGGCGTATAGGACATCCCCCCCCAGCACTGCTTGGTGTCGTGGCTGAATGCTTACACCCAGTGCAGCAGAGGCAACACCACCCAAGCTCATGTCCTGGGCTCCTTGAGAGCAGCTCAGTGCCCGTGGCAGCCCCTGCACAGCAGCAGTGGCAGTAGTGGGGCTCAGTGGGGTGTCCTGGGATGCTCTGAGCATGCAGAGGGATTAGGGAGTTGGGAGAAAACAGGAAATACTGAGATAAAGCGAAGAATTGCGAGAGCAGGTGGAAGGAGCTCAAGGTCGTTTCTTGTTTTCCTCTGTATTCATTACTCAGACAAGTAAAAAGAAACCTTTTTTTTTTTTTTTGGTACAGCTGCTATCACTGCTGCTGTCCTTTCCCCCATCATCTTTCCTTGATGAATACGTTCAGATTATGTGCCAGAAATAAAAATCAGCCATCAGTAGAGGTCAAGATAACATCTGCCTTCCCTGCTCTGTTCTGCACTTACCAGTGTAATAATCACGCACAGGAAACATCTACTTGGGAAAAAACTTAAGTGGCGGAGGCGCCTGGCTCCATTGAGTCAGAGCATCCTGCAGGAACTTGTCATTATGGCCATTTGTCTTCCGTCTGCTGCAGGGAGCCACAGTGCCCTTTGCATTTCCCTGTTCAAGCTGCTTTCCTGTAGGACCATAAGAAGATCTCAGCCTGCCAAAGCAGGGCTCAGAGCAGGAGAAGGGGACAGGGCTGGTGGGTCCATGGCAGTAGAGGTGAAAACGGCAGCAGCCTTGTCCTCGCACCCCACAGCACACCCAGCGTGGGGAGGTGATGGTTTGGAGTTGGTAAAGGACACCCTGGTTTGAGAACAGGGTAAATGGGAGTCAGGATGCACATGCGGGCGTGCATATGTGTGAAATCACATCTCTGGAACGCCTGTTTTGGGTTACACTGAAAGGCATCTTCTAGACCCAAAATATTAGAAGTCACGTATGGTGTTTTTAAGAATAGGCTCTGGGTAAAGTGACCAGAAACCCCCACTCCAAGCATGAGCTGGAGGCTCAGTCCTTGTGCATTCATGCAACCCTAAGTGCAAGAAAAAGCAGTGAGGATCCCATGGGCACTGATCCTCCACTTGGGCTGTGCACGGAGACGTCTGCAGTGTGTGTGGAGGAGCTGGGTTTGAACAGGAGCAGCTGAAAGCTCGGCCGTGGCACGGGTGGAATCGAGGATCACCTCTGCTGTTGGGTGCACAAAAAAACAGTTGGGGCTTTCATTCCTTCCCATGGGCTCCTGTCATCCCCGGCTGGTGGGTGCAGCTCTGCCAGCCCCAGAAGCAGCTCTCACTGCATACTCAGCAGTTTCTGCTCTAAACTTGCTACTGGCCAGGAGGAGCAAACCCAGATGTTCTCAGCTGTATCTCTAAATGCCTGACAGAGCGGCCAGAGAGTGGTACCCACAGAAAGACAGATGCCCAGAGAGGGAAAATGACTTTGCTCAAAGTCAGCCTCTAGATCGATGATGAGAGGAACAGACCTAGTGAACGAATACCTCCATGGAGAAAACTTGCCCTCGCCCTCAGCCAAGCACATCCCCTCCTGGCATAGAGTTAATGTGCTGCATGGAGCCGTGCCCGGCCATGGCGTGTCCCTCAGCACGGGCACACAGTGCTGGCAGCTCCTGGCTGCTGCCGCCTGGGAACAGGCTCTACTGAAACATTTAACCACCTATTTTTGTTGCTGTTGTGGTTGTAATTGATGTAACTTATTCTGTAAAATATCAGAGTTATTTAGTAAACATGTCTGCAGAGATTTGTCTCGAATAACAGTGCTTTATTAGAGATAATCCTTAGCTACTCGGCTCAAGCAACTTTTCAGAGCTGGAAATCTCTCACAGAGACACCAATTGTGAATATTAAAAGGGGATTTGAAGGAGGAAGCAAAAATTACATTTTCAAATATTCCACTGAGTTAAAGATTTAACCTAGCAACATCGCTGAGCCCCTGCATGGGCTCACAACCTCATTTTGGTTTGTATTAGAAGATTCTTGGCTGCATTTTAATTGTGTGCATAATATTATTGATATTTAGCAATTGTTTCTTTCACCTTCCACCTTAATCAGCATTGCAAAACACAGCTTGAACTGACTGGAAAGCAATTTCCTGGCTAATATTCCTTCTCATCTCCTGAGAGGAGCTGATACAACAGCTAGTAAAGCACGGATCAAACAGCCCCCGTTCCACAGATCTGCTTTCTCTGGGCTCCATGTCAGCGCCTGTTGAAGTGAGTTATTTCATCCTGCATAATGAGCGGATGGGTTCTGAGTTGCTGCAGCGACGCGGCTCTTCTCAGCGCTTCAGGCAGGATGTACAGCGTGACCCGTAGTGACGCGCATGTGGGACGTGTCGGGGCTGACACACCCCGAGGAGGACAGACTTTTCCTGGAGTGTTTGTGCTGGGGTCTGCCTGCTCTGCAGGGCTGAGTGTCCCATGGTCAGACCAGCCATGGAGCCGCAGGGAAACAAATGGGAGAGTTTCATCTCAGCCACTCATTTGACACAAGTGTGGAGGGGAGACCAGAAGTGTCAGCCCGGAGCTGCCTCATTGTGCTGAACCCCATTGTCCTCCCATTAAACCAAACTAACCCTTACTGAAACATTCCCAAGATCTAGATTAGGTGGTCTTTACCCATGCTGCTGCCCCACAGCTCATTGTCCCGTCAGTAGAGCATCTGCTGCTTCTGCCAGGGCCTCCTCCTGAAGCAGCCAGACTGTGTGATGGTACTGCTGTCAAAATCCATTCTTCTTCCCTCTTTCCAATAAATCCTTGTAAGAAGATGTATGAACCAAACATGCTCCCTAACGCCTATGAAGGATCCTGTTCTGCGGCAGAGGTGAGTGTTGGAGCAAACAGCCACAGCTTCTCAGCTGGTGTTTCTCCCTTGCGTTAGTTACATACAGCAGTTTTTGTAGTTAATAGAGTAATTGCATTGTCTGCTGGAATTCCCCACTTGCCATTGATTTAATTGCTTGGTTGGGTGGATGTTAATTGTTTACTGACACTGTTCAACTCCTGTGCTGGGGTTAGACAAATCTTCAGCCTGAGCTGTGCCACGGGCTGGCAGCTCAGATGAGTTTGTGCTCTGCAGATGATGATGGGGATTTTCCTGTCCTTGCCCAGCACTGCAGCCGAGCTGTGCTCACTCCTGGCTGTTGCTGTAGGTGCTGTTTGTCAGATCCAGCTGTGCTTTTGGTACCAGGCTCTGAAGGTGTCCAGAAGGTTGTTCAGGTTGGCCCTTGTCCAGCTCCCAAACACTTTGCTCATTGCACCGGTTGATGGTGTCGTATCTGTGCTGTGAGTGGCCCCTGTGGTCTGTTACTCAATAGACATGCCTGTGAGGGCTTTACTTTTCTCTGAGGACCAGGCGTTACCGGGTGCTTTGCTCGCATTCAGAGCTGAGCACTGCAGGGACATCTGAGGCCCGTTTGCTGATGTGAAAAGCGCATTTTCTTCAGTGAGTATTGAATCAAGCTCTAACGGTTTTGGGCTCAGAAGTGGAAAAGAAGGCCATTTGGAGAGGGGAAGCAGGTCTATGTATTATAATATCTTCATGCTATATATATATATAAAATCCACTTCACTGTTCTAATTTAAGGGTGCACAGCATGATAACATGGAGACTGTGCCTGGCCATCTCCTGATTATGCTGCAGCAGGGAAGTTTTGATTTAACCTTTTGCTATTCTGAATGTCTCAGAAGGACTGTTTCTGCCGGGTACTGTAATAGTTTTCATATCACTAAATTCTCCTAACAAGTCTGCACTCTAATAAGGAGCTAAGAGCCTTGGTGCCCCCTGATTTTTAATGAAGTGTATCACTGCGAGTCAATAACCTGTCAAGTGCTACTCACCGCTCCCAGCTACAGCAGCCGATGGACTCTGTGCTGGTTCACAACCGGGCACGTGCAAGGCGGTTTGGGTGCTGTGCAGTGGGGCTCAGTGATGTGGGAGTGCAGCGGGTGCTGCTCCAGTACCCCACGGGTCTGCACGGCTGCTGGGCTGGGCACCTCCTGAGGGTCTCCCGGGATTTTTTAAGCTCCCTCCTTCTCCATTTTACAGGTATTTGGCTTTTTTGCTGCTGATTAAACATTTTGCAGGAAGACACATCACAGAAGGGATTTTGCACCAATATCCATGGAAACAATAGAATGTTTCCATCTAACATACATATTAATTTTCCCAAGCTGTTATTAGCTGTTCCTGCCAAAGGGGTTTAAAGCAGCATTAAGAAAGCAAAATAATGTAGCAAAAGATGTGAAACAGAACCACGGTTTCAGGAATTATGAGGACAGGATAATTTTCAGATATTTTTCCAAGCTGTGTTCCTTCCCAAGGCAAATCCTTTACATTTCAGGAGTGAAGTCATTAGCATAGAAAATTGTTGGTGTGTTAAGTCACACTTATACTCTCAGAGACCTACTTTCATTCTAAGCAAGACAATCAATAGCAGAGGACTTCACTGAGGTGGATCGGGAAACAAGCCTGTCTGGTTTGACTCTATACCTACCCATCATTTACATCTCCAGAGTATCAACTTTTGGATTTTGCTACCACAAAGCCCCAAATCACGATTTTTTTACAAGCCCTCTCCTTTCACTTTCCAGTCTGCTCTGTGTTCCAGTGGCTCTTTCTAATGGACTATCCTCGATTATCCTCATGCTCAGTGGTTGGTCATCTTCTTCCAACCTGTTTTCCCTGCCTCATGGAGTCCACTGTGTGAGGATCAAGGAGCAGGCCCATTCACTCTCCTGGTGGCAAATTGGGAGGGGTCAGGTCAACGCCATCCAACAGACTGTGACCTGGGTAGGAAGAGTGCGCTGTGAAAACACACACACTTGAGCAGGGAGCGGGAGCTATTCCCCCAGCCACGCTGTGGCAGTGCTAAGGAGACGCTCTGTGTGCAGCTCCCGGGCTGAGATGGGCTCCAGATTGGCCACCACAGCAGCAAGCTCAGGCTGTGGGCCCAGGGAGGAATGGCAGGAGACAGGGCAGGCTGGTGGTCAACAAGGGACTTTTCTGCTGGTTTGACTCCTGGAGAGGCTGGCGAAGACTTTTAAGCCGTATGTTCACAGAAAACCCTTGCAGGTGTCAGAGAGGTTAGAGTGGCGTCAGGGAGGTAACAGGAGACCAATGTCCCACAGTGCCAGTGCCAGGAACCAGCGCTCTGCTTTTGCGGAAAATAGCAGAGAGACTGAAACTGCAGAAACAGGATTATGGCACGGTTGTAATGTCATGATCATTACTTATTCCTTTAGCATTCATTATTGTTAGATGAATCATAATGAACTCATCTGGCATTAATATAAATGTAAAATGCAAATCCATGCAAATTCCTGTGTAATTCAGCATCATTTAATGTACCATTATACTTCTTCATGAGCTTCCCCTGAATTGAGGTCTGTCTTTGAAGGGGCCCAGCTACTACTGAAGAATAAAGAAGTGATAATACGGCTGTTGGGCACCTTATGGGACTAGCAGAAGGCAACAGTCGCTGTGAGTGGCTATTGAGAAGAGAGACTTTTTAAATCGGAAACGAAAACTGAGCAATGTGAGGACCAGGCACAACTCCAGCATCAATTAAAGGCCATTTATTTTCTTTCGCTGCTCAGTAATTGTGTCGGGTCTGCGCTGGTTTCATTGAAGGTTCATTTTACCGTTTCACTTATTTCCTTGAGCTATTGATGCAACTTTTGAGCTGCAACTTTTTTAGGAGGAGGAGGCAGAAACTCTTTGGGAGCTCCTCCAGAGCTGCAAACATGTTTTCCAGTTCCCCTCCAATTCTGCCTGGTTGGGACCTCAACCGGCTGTCCTGGTTTAGCCAAAATTCTCATGAAAGAAAACCCAACAGGCAGTGTCCTGGGTGCAGAAACCCACTAAGTGCCTGCGCTGAGAGAGGTGACTGTAGAGAGTTCTTCCTTTCCCGTCAGATGTACATGGGATGCTTTAATAGAAGATGGACATGGTTTCCACTGCTTGGTAAGACTTGGCTGTTAAGAATGGCCTGAATTTAAATCCAAAGGAAAACGTAATGTTTTTTTTCTTAATTGCAAGAGCCTACTTTAAAATTGTGGGAATGCTTTTGAAATGGAAATTGCAGTTCTTGAGGTGCACTGGGAACTGCTGGTGTTTCTGGCATGGTTTAAGATCACTTTCCAGATGAAACCCCTTCTGCTCCTTTTATCCCAAAGTAGCAGAGAGCCAGTTGCCTTGGGGTTCACAGGGGCCTGTCCCCTTCTTCCAGGGAACAGCTCTCACAGGGAAGGGGCCATGGGGAGAACCTGTCACTTTCTTGTAGTAATCTGTAAGCCCGTAATATTGTTGTAATTAATTATTCACTGTCATTGCAATCAAAAGCAGTGCAGAACAAAGGATCAACTATTTCCTTTTAGGAAGCAATGTCTTGGAAATCAAAACCCATCCTGGAACACACATGAGACACCTGCACGATTATCATAATTAATTTAATTACAAGTATTTGCTCACTTTTGAAAGATGAAGAGCATTAAATACTAGATGTCTCTTTAACAAAATATCACTAGACACATTAAAGCAAGACGTTTTGAAAGCAGATCAGTTCCCGTTTGAGCAGCAGCCTTCACATGGATTGTGATGAATTCACCTCTTGCAACTTCCGCCACATCAGGTTCAATTAATGTAATGAGCAAAACAAAGAGCTGGACATGTGCAAGTGTCTGTGCCTCGGCTGTGGCAGGCTCCCATCACCGCCTGAAGTGGGGCAGAGCTTAATAAGTCAAAGAACTGTGAGCTGTGTTCAGCACACGGAATTTTCTACGTGGAATGGGCGAAATGGCAACTTGAGGGTGATGAGTTAGAAAGGGAAGAGATTTTGTGTGTCCTGACAAAAAAACGGTGACCTTTGGCATGACCATGGCCAAAGTGACTCCTGTTACAGAAACAGGCCCCTCTCTTTCTTCCCCCACCAGCACAATACATGCTTCCTTCTCCTGGAGAGGTGCTGGAGCAGTTGCTGCTCCTGTGTGTGCTGCCCATGGTGCCAGCAGGGCTGCAGGATGGGAGTGTGGCTGTTCCTCACTCAGCCTTTTATTTATTGGCCTTTATTGTTTATTCTTGTGCTGGCTCAGAAAGAGCAAAGCTCCAAAGTGGTGCGCTGAGAAGGAAGCAAACATAAATGAGAGCAGAGGGCAGCCTGCGGGAAGGGCAGCAGCGCTACACGGCACAACACGTCTGCATCGGGACGACGTCACGACAGGGCCGGCTGCTGCGAAAGGAGCTGGATTGTTGGCATTGCAGTATTGATCTCTGCAAGCAGAAATTAATGGAGGTGCTTCTCCTGTTTGTTGCTCCAGGGCTGTCTATCCAGAGGAAAAAGAGTCTGTTCGTGATTCTCCATGCAGTTACTTCTGACAGCAACATGTAGCCAATTTTTATTGTCGTCCTTTCTTCCCAGTTCCAAATTTGCACGTTTAAAACATTTTGCCCACTGGCTCTGGTTTGGAAAAGAATCTCCACTCTCTAATACTGGGCAAGATAATTTCTGATAATACAGGTGAGCAGTGAAAGAATAAGGCTTAAATTACCCTGCCCTCCCTCCAAGAAAGGGCACACATTTGCAACAGTAATGAAGCAAAATTGCTGCTTTGTGTCTAGGTATGGCTCTCACCTGGTCTGTCTTCTTCCAGACTGGAGATTTATAGACCTTTTCGCAACAAGACAGGTTATGAAACTTATAAAGTATCGGTGGTTGTTTTCTAAATGGAGTGCAACTTTTCATATGTAAGTGCTCTCTATAAATGCACAGTAAACATCTGGGAATATAGAGTGAGTGGCTTTTACATCTGCCCTGGTTTGATCTATCAGCAGTTTTCTTGTCCTTACTCTATTTCTGGCTTTTGTTTTAAGTGTTCTCCCCTGATAACTGAATATGCAAAACTCCAACCTTGCGAGCAGCCAGGGATCAATGAGGGCTGACATTGAGCACAGCAAATATATGGGCTGATGGCTCCACTTTTATTGAGCCCATTTAACACCCCGTGACAAGGGACTTACTCCTCCCCGCACTGGTGCCCCATGAGTAAATCTGTCCCCGTCCCCAGCTCAGCTTTAACGTTCGCCATCAGGATGGTTTGTGTCCCCAACATGCAGAGTTTGCTGAATCAGGGCCTCATCGAGAAGTGCATCTGACGGGTCCAGTATTCAGGAAAAGGGATGCCAGGACAGCAGCAGGACTCCCAGGCGCTGCTCGGCGGTGGCGCGGTTGTGGGGATGGGCAGCAGCGAGTTCAGCTGCGCTCCTGGCCCTGCAAGACGTGGAGTCCTTGATGATGTGGGGTCAGGGTTTGCCCCGAGGTTTCCAGAAATCATGATCAAGTCAAGGAAGTTGTGAATGCTCCAACCCTGGCGGTGTTCAAGGCCAGGCTGGACAGAGCCTTGGGCGACATAGTTTAGTGTGTGGTGTCCTGCTTATGGCAGCGGGGTTGGAACTAGATGATCTTAAGGTCCTTTCCAACCCTAACCATTCTATGGTTCTGTTCTATGATTCTATGCCCACGCTCTGTGGGTGTGCTTGTGCCTGTGTACTCTGCTCTTCAGAAGTGGTAATTAATTTCTCCTCAGGCATTCAAAATGAGCCACTTCAGGTTTATAAAGGCCTAAGAAAAGCAAGTCCCACCTTGTGCTGGCTGTACGCAGCAAGATTAATCCCTGTTCAGTGGGAGGTTTGGAAACCTTGGAAGTTGTGACCATGTCTTCCTCTCTAAAATTTTTCTGCTTTTCTGTGTAACACCTGACTCCCTTTTAAAACTTTCCCTTCTCCTTTTCCATGGGCTCACACAAGAAGATGAATTTCTCACCCTCAGTTTATGGAAGGGTTTTGAAGCAAGGAAATGCATCTGCTGTCTTCCCTTTCATGCACGTACGTTCAAATCACGTTCCACGTTTGCTTGTGTTTTGCCCTCCCAGCTGTGCTTATGCAGATGTCAGAGTGTATTTTTTCAGCAAAGCCGATCACAGGCTCTGCCCGAGCCACTGGAACTGCCCCGAGGCCCCTGTCACCAGGTGACCTCAGCTGACACCGGGCTCTTCAAAGACAAGACCACCTCGAAGCCACTGCGTGTCTACGTGTGCGAGTGGAGGGTGCTTGGCCTGTTGCTCTCCATTCCTCAAGAGGTGTCAGTCATGGAGAGCTGAGTAATGTTCTCCTTTCCAACCCTGCAATTACTGTGTGGCAGCGAGGCTCTGGCCATGGGGAATGCACAGCCTGAATCGTTGGTGTGCGGGGGGGCTGCATAAAGCAGCAGGCAAACAGCAAGGATGCAGGGGATGGGGATGGGGAGAGAGCCTTCCTCCTGCTTCTATGCACAAGTGGGAAATTACACGCTTTCTGGCTGCACCAGTGTTGAATGGCACAGAGGTTCCACCGGGAGGTGCTGAGGAAGGCTCTCCATCACTCAAACGCTTCGCTCTCCGGCACTCACCATGGCTGGGGATTCCAGCAGGAGCCACCCGAGTTCCCGCTGGATGCTGAACCTCAGCTGCTCCATGGAGCTGCCCCACCTCCCCCTCAGCAGCCAGAGCTCGGCTGCCGTGACCTGGCGGAGCCCTCCCGTGCCACCCGCCGGACACGGTCATGGAGATGCTGGCCTCGCCCTTGTCAGCCAGGCCTGTCCCCATTGCAGAGGGTCATCCATGAACAACACCCTGGCGCTTCCCCTTCTCCTTTTCTTTTGGCACAGAATACTTTTCCTAGAGCCAAGTTTTTGTGCTGGGGGAAGTCACCAAAGTGGTTCAGTTTATGACAAGAGAAACTTCCTCAGGAAGAAGCTACAGCGTTTACTCCAAGCGCTTGTGCTCTGGATTCACCTGCACAAACTGTGGGAAATCTGCCCCACAGTATCAAAAGAGATTAGTTTTCTTCACTTTCCTGTGGCCTGCAGGCACCCCAAGACTTCCAATGGGCTTTGGGCTTATTCATCAGCTCTAGCTGCATCCTGGGCTACCTTATAGTAAGTTCTTATTTGCTTGTCTTTCACTCAAGACTCTTAGAACTATGTGTAGGCATTTGCTGACAAATGTTCAAAACAGGCACCGAAGTAGGTAAAATGAATTCTGGCCCTATTTTACAGAAACCAGAATTAAAACCAATACATTGTTTTTAGCTGCATGGCCATTTAAAGAGGGATCTCGGGCCTGTTACGGCATTAACAGCACCTGCTGTTACAAAACCCAGCAGGAGCCACCCTCTGGTGCTTCACAGGGCTGTGAAGAGCAGGGGAGCTGCAGCAGGGTCTGGCCTGGCATCACATCCTCCCTTTCAGGGCTGGGACCAGCTGGGTAGGTCAGCTCTGGTTCATGCTATCGGGGACTATGTACTGTGGAGGGTGTTCTGGCTGAGGTGTCATCCTGCTTTTTATTTACCATGGATTTGCTGCTGCCAAGGAGGTGCTGTATGTGAGTGGGAGCCCTGCTCCCCATCTGCCCAGAGCCTGCCCCTTCCTGGCGTATCCCACCCTCCCCTAGGGAAGTGGGAGGATACTTGACTGTGTTCTGGACGCTGCTAAATCATAGGCAATATACAGTGTTCAAACCCTGCCTCTCACAAATAAGGCTGGATCCTCAGCTGCTGTAGACACCCTTTTAAATTATACACGTCCCCCAGACTTCATCTGGTTTCCTTCACTTATGTCTAGAAACCTAGAATTATAATCAGCACTAAACTGCAGCTGGGATTGTATCACAGGATTGCTCAGATCCTTGTTGCTGCTTTTGAATTTTCATTTTCTACTTTCTTTTCACAGGATGTGATATGTAGTGCTCAAATGTATTCCCATAGCTGCAGGCTGAATATCACCTTCTTTAATAGAGTTTAATGGGACTTCCCTTCCTTTTCTAATCCCATGGAAATAGGAGTTGTACTGGATAAGATCACATATGAATGTTACCATAATTTCGCTCTGTGTCAAAGATATGATCTCATCAGAGCTTGACAGTAGTGCTAATTTGAGAAAAGGGCACAGGCATTAAAGCTGAGCTGTGCAACCTTTAGCAATCCTTCAGTGTGTGTGGAGGTACCTGGAATGCAAATTGTTGGGCATTATGCTCTGAAACGTTCCAATAACTTCTGAACTGCAAAATGATGTGACTGTCAGAATGGAGGTCACTTGTACCCCCTCCGCTTCTCCCCGGCTCCAGACTGCAAATCTGACACACTGCTTGTGAGGGAAGGAGAGTGCTTTTAGTATTCAAAGGGGTTTCCTTTTCTGTATGAAAAATGGACGACTTCATTTCTAAAAGTAATTCTAGTGTTAAGCTGCCTCTTTATGGTGGGTCCTGCGCTCAGCCTGTGTGATGTAGATGTATAAATATTCCTTGTAACCAAGGGCTAAATCTTGGCCCTGGCTCTAAGTGCACGGGAAATAGGCCCATGTGACGGGATATAATTCCAACAGAGGAATCACTTCTCTGTTTTATTGGGTCCCTGACTCTGGGAACTGCGAGGTGGAGCAATCCTGCAGGACGCTTCAGTCCAGGACTTGCAGAAGGGCCTAAAGGACTTTGAATCCCAAATCCTACTGACTTACAAAGGGGACCGATGAAACTGTGGGCTCCTGACAGCCCCCACCTTTGCTCCATGGGGGGCCCCAGACCCTTTGCCTCCCAGCCCTGCCCAAGAGGGTGGGAAGGCCTTTTCTGTTTCTATACACAGGGAAAATCTTGCAAAAAGGCTGTATGGAAATATTAATAGAGTTTACGAATGTGGTGAAACATAATTGAAACGATGCTTGTAAATGTGGGTAGAACTTGTTGGTGGCTCTTTAAAAGTGAGTAATAACATTTTAATTGTTATCCTTACTGCTCTAGATCACAATGAGGTTACGCTGATGGAACCATCAAGCATAGTAAATGCTATAAGTACAATATGTTAGTGCTAATTATAGAGTAATTTAACAACAATGTATATGAAGAGGGCAATTTTGCATGCCAATTCACCATAGTAAATTTAATTGTATGAAAGATGGGGAAGGCAAAATATTTTCAATAAAGGATAAGATGGTAGATACTGGGTTGCTTTTCCAGTGCTGGTGGCATTCCCAACTCCCTCTGACAGGGAGCATCCCTCTGGTATGTGTATCTTCACAAGGTGCAGGGGATTTCGGACTGATTGCTGGGCAGCAGCTGAGAGTCTTCTCTGGCAAAGCAAAAGTAAGTTACTTTTCATTGAGGGTGGTAAGCTGAGAGTTAATAGTTTGGATTGGAAAGGGCCTTGAAAGTGAGATGCTAATGGAGAACACATGCAGAATTACACCTACGGGAAGGCAAAGTGAAAAAGGGCCCCTGGGTTGTTTTTTCTTTTTATCAGGCTGTAACAAGTCAGAAGCTGTTACTCACTGAAATAAATTACCTGGTAGCTTTGACCTTTTTTATTTCCCCCTTCCAATTATTGTAATTTACAGACCTGAGAAAGGACTGAATATAAGAGGAGTCTCATTGTTTGGGGTAAAATAACTTCTCTTGCTCTTTACCTCAAAGATTTTGTTCTTATTTATACTGCAGTTGCCCTTGTTCTGGAACTCAAAGAGACATTTGGGAGTTTGCATATGTCACTTCTGCACTCCTTAGGGCCCCTTCTTGCAGTCAAGGTAATCCAGTTGCCTCAGTGTAAAGCAGCCATCAGGCTGTGGCTATAGGGTGACATGGAGGGGATGGTGACTGGCTGAGCCCTGCTCCTCCCCTGGCATTGTGTCTATGGATGCTCCAGATCATGAGCAAATGGGTCAAAAGCCTTTGAGTGATTCCTCCCCCAAGGGGCTATTAACTCTGACTGTGACTCCCTATTATGTTTGCTAATTCTTCTCTTGCCTTAAATCGATCTGGTATTACAGAGGTGGGTGTAGGGTAAGCCTTACCCAGCTGCATCTCCAGTGATGGTGGGTGTTCCATGGCCCTAGTGGGGCACATGCTCTGCTGGTACATCAGCACTTGAACACACACTGTTTTTTTCCCATTGAGGGTAACCTTATATGCTACCTACTCACTGTAAAGAATGATTACAGAAAGGATTGCCTCTGAATAATGCAAGAGCTCTGGAGTTTTAGAAAGTGCAAAACTGTTGATAAATCTGTTGTAGCTGAAACAAAATAGAAACAAACTTTAAAATATTACTCTGGTCTTTTACCCAAGGTGAGTAAATAATTTTTAGTGGAGGCCGGCTCCACTCATAAATGTATTTTTACTGAATGTCTGAGTTAATTTAGACAGTGGCTGCTGCACATGACTAATGGGTCTAGGTGCCAGGTCTGGCTCTGTGCCACAGCGGCAGACGAGAGTGTGCGGGCTGGGGGCACCAGGAGCTCTGCGCAGGAGGCAGCGGGG
>NW_009918207.1:5547-9244 GCF_000696875.1 Nestor notabilis | reverse complement strand
TAGTGTCATAGCATCTGCCCTGAATTAAAAGAGAAGAAGAAAAAAAAAAAAAAGAAAAAGAAAAAATAATTAAATAAATATAGATAAGGAAGGATTTCTAGGAAAACCAAACCAAACCAAACCACTTCATTCCATCTGACCTGAAACAAAATTGCAACTTGTCTTTTACTATCCTATCTCTCCTCAGTATTATTCCCTGCTTGCAATGATAGTGGATTGACAAGAGCTTTCCAGGAAGCCAGTAGATGCACTAGAACTCAGGCTTTCTGTGTCCTCACGCGTCCTACCAGTGTAGGGAGGAAAGGTGGCTCAGCCTGGAGGAGGCAGAGAGCTCAGGTACTCAGCCTTGACAGTCTGCCTGGCCAGCACTTGTCAAATTTAATTTCTGCCTGTAGAAAGTGAAGCTGACAAAAGCCTTCCAGGTGAGGAGCCTGGAGACCTGTCAGTTTGATTTTTCCCAGTGGAAAAATGGAATATTTTTTCACAAAATACAGTAAAAACAAAAAATAAATTTTGCAAGAAGGGCATGTTCTATCAGAAGGTACTTCAGACTGAATGTTCCCAACTAGCTTCACTGACAATTTGAATCTGCTGTGGAAGCAGCATAAAAGGAGTGCAAAAATGTCACTCTCTGATGGTATAATGAGAGTCTGTGGCTGGGAATTTAAAGCATTGTTCTAGTACCACTAGTATTTGCCACTTTTATAATGGTCATGTTTATCCTGCCCCTTATTTTTGAATTTACCACACTCCAGAGCATGAATACACCCCTCTACCTGTGGAAATGGTATGATCTGGACAAACAAAAAACCATTTAAGCAGGATCAGAAGACAAGAGGAGCCACTGCCAAGGGGATGCTGAGAAGGACTCCCAAAGACCTTGCAGAGGCTATATTTCTGCAGAAGGAAACATGAAGCCGTATCATGAGAGTGTTTCAAAGAGAGTGCGCACAAGAGTTTCTATTCAAAGGTTTCTGGATAATGCATAAAATAAATAAGATGGCCTGTTTAAGGCATCTGTGCCGTACACCCCCAACCATAAGAGTTACTACAATCATAAGAATAGGCTGAGTGATTTCAGTGAGTGGAATACTGCTACTGACCTGAGCAGGAGCTTGAAGAGATTGTTAAAAACATTTTTGTTTTCACTTTAGAAGACAATTTTTTTAAAGTGTTTCATTGCATTATCTGGTTAAGAAAATGTGGGGTTTGTATATGAAGCATTCACAAATACCCTCGTTTTCTTTTAATACTCTTGCTTTTACATAAAAACGATAGTTAATTCACATATTTTAGAAAACTTCTGTTTTGTAGCATGCAAGTAAAGATATTAACTAACACCCTATTTACTGCAAGAAAATGTGGAAGAACGTATTTTGTCTTAGCTGAATACATGAAATGCTCATGCTTTTTAAGGCACATGCCCTTGCCAGCTGAATTAACCCAACAACATCAATGAAAAAAGAATGAACATAGTGCCAATACAAAAAATATAATGGCTTTAGGTATGTATTGTAAGCAAGCAAGAGCACAATCCTGCTCCCACTGGAGTCAGTGGATTTTTACAGGATTAGGTTCTTTATTCCAGTGGAGATGCATGGGCAAGAAGGACATGATGCACTTTGAAGCAGTCTTGATGACATTAGAAGTCATCCCTGCGGGGATGGTCTATACTTTTTTTTTTTAAATATATATATGCACACACATATATGTATATGTAGACATACATATATACAGATATATGTGTGTGTACTTACACAAAGAATCACTTTGATAAAAAAATATAGGAACATTATTCTAATTTCCTCAAATATTTGCTAAGATATGAATCTAATCTAAAACTCTCAGGCAACTTCTCGGTTTAGATATTCCATATATATAGTTTGGATGGTTAAAATGGAAAAGTTTTGATTTATAATATGTGGCATTTTGAAAAGGTTAAAGCTTTCCACAACAGTTTTATTAAGAAAATAACCAGTGGCAAGTGTTGAGCTAGTTTCTAATGTTTCCCATAATAATGTCATTAAAGCAGTATTTAATTAAAATCCAGTTAGTGTATGATGATAAAACAGTATTTTTAATACTGAATTTAGATAACTATTTTCCAAGGCTTTTTTTAGCATGAAGGCAGTTATAGTCAGCATGCTACTCTACTGTGTTTTCAGTGCAAAAGTATTCTACTCTTTTTTAAAATTTGTTTCAGAATGCTGATTTTTTTAAGTGCTGCATTTGGATTATCTGGTTAAGAAAATTTGAAGTTTATATGTTAAATATTCACAAATATTTTCTTTTGCTTTTAGTAGTTTTTAAATTTCAAACTAAAATGAGTCAGCAATAGACTGGAAGATTAGCAGAAGGAAACTTCACATATTCAGGACAATGTGTTTAGCATCTTTCAGGTCTATAAAATGCTAATTCTGATAGCCATTGTTATTTATTAAATTTTATTGCATTTCACACAACCTCATAAGCCCATTCTGACAGAGTTATGTACAGCTGGAGGACAGTCTACCTTTAGAAAGGCTTGTATTCTAAATATGATAATAAATGAAATCAACATACAGGGAATATGAGCAGAGGAATAACATATAGAAAACTAAATTTGGAGGATCAGTGTAACGTTGATCATATGAGAGAGGAAAGCTGCATGCTGATGCCTGTGTTCAAGAAATTTTCTCGATGTTACATAAAGTAGCAATTGTTTAAAATTTGTAAACACCCTGGGGAAGAAATAAGGTTTCTTCATGTTTTCAGGTGAACGTCCTATCAAACAAGGTACAGCACCACTCTCACTCTCTTATTGTGTCTCTTAGGACAAAGTTGCCATCTCTCATCCTTCACTTTTCTGTGCAAACAGTCTAGGTTTTATTTTTCCTTCTTTCAGTTTCAGACAGAAAGGCACATTCCAGTACAGGGAGTAGCCACACTAAAAAGGGCAGTATCAACCCCTGGCTGACAGCACATAGTTGGAGGCTCTTTCCCCCCTGTTAAAGTGCATTGTAATTGAATTCAAATGTAGACATGTATCAATATGCTTTTCTTAAAAAGCCCTAGTGGAGTCATACACAATACCCTTCTCTGAATAATATATTCCTACCGCACAAAGCCTGTCAGTCTTTTCTGTAGAAAGACAGTTCAGCAGATTTAGTTACTTTCTACATTCCCCTTTTCATTAGGATAACAAGGAAACATGCTTTCATGATTCAGAGTTTTCTAATGATCTATCTACATGAACTATAGATGTATGTTTCAGCTTTAGTTTTCTTCAATTGGCCAGTGTGAGATCCACAATATCACATCTCATTTGTCAGTGTCTGTCCTGAGCTAGTGTTCAACGACTGGTTTCTGCTGCCCAGTAGCCATACACACCTCTGACTGTGCTGGTGCAGCTAAAGGTGATGTGATCTACCGAGGGCACATGTTAAATACACTCTTCTCATTTTATAGCTGTCAGGTCTGAAAAATTTTAGCCGCAACTTGTCTATGTATTAAATCACTGGAAGATGCCAATATGAGGTCTGGAAGCTCTGCTGAACTTCCAAACAGGAGGTCAGCCTGCCTGTATTCACTGCTTTTTTAGGGCTTACTCAAATACTGTTTCTTCTTCTACCCTCTTTTATCTTCTTCTATAAAAGTCATCAAGTCAACAACCACAGAATGAAACTACTAGTGTGATTTCGTATATCCTGGAAAGAGT
>NW_009918207.1:0-5516 GCF_000696875.1 Nestor notabilis | reverse complement strand
GTGTAACATACAAGTAAAATTACTGACCACCACATAAAGGTCACAGAATCACAGAATGGTTGAGGTTGGAAAGGACATCTTGAGATCTTCTATTCCACATCCCATCCTGCTCAAGCACGGTCAACAAGAGCGGGTGGTCTGTCACCATGTCCAGTCAGGTTTTCCCAACTCCAAGGATGTCTACAGAGCCTCCACAACGTCTCTTCTCAATCTATTCTAGTGCTTGATTACCCTTACAGTAAATACAAAAAAAGCGCTTTCTTGTGTTCAGGTGGGATTTTCTGTTTTATAATTTGTGCCTATTATTTCTTGTCCTGTCAGTAAGTACTACTGAGAAGGGTCTGGCTCCCTCTACTTCATATGCCCCCCATCAGGTATTTACACACATTGATAAGATCTCCTCTGAACCTTCTTTTCTCAAGGCTGAACAATCCCTGCTCTCTCAGCCTCTCCTTCTGTGAAAGATGCTCCATCCTCTTAATCATGTTCTAGTATTTAAAGGGTGGCTACGAAGAAGATGGAGACTCTCTTTTTACAAAGAGTCACATGAAAAAGGCCGGGGTAATGGGCACAAGTTTCTCCCAGGGAGGTTTTGGTTGGACACAGTAGGAAAATTTTTCACAGTAACAATCAATCATTGGAATAATCTCCCCAGGAAACTGGTAAATTCCCCAGTGATGGACACTTCGAATACTCAGCTGGACAGAGTGTTGGGCCATTTTATCTAGACTGTGCTTTTGCTAGAAAGGTTGGACCAGATGATTCTTGAAGTCTCTTCCAACCTGGGATCCTATTATTCTATGATTGAATCATCTTTTTGGCTCTGTGCTGGACTCACTCCAGTTTCTTGCACTAAGGAGCTCAGAACCACTCAGATGTGGCCTCTTTAGTGCTGGGTAGAGGGGAAGGATCAC
The DNA here is from genome assembly GCF_000696875.1 of Nestor notabilis. Classification (NCBI taxonomy): domain Eukaryota; kingdom Metazoa; phylum Chordata; class Aves; order Psittaciformes; family Psittacidae; genus Nestor; species Nestor notabilis. Next base: position 4,602 of record NW_009918207.1, on the reverse strand, counting down.
CTCCGTCGACCTGGCAACACTCCTAGTGCAGCCCAGGAAGCTGTTAACCTTTTTTTGCTGTGAGGATAGATTGCTGGCGCATGGCTAGTTTGTTGTCCAGAAGGACTGCAATTTCCTTCTCTGCAGAGCTGCTTCCCAGCCAGCTGGCTTCTTTGGTTCTGGTGCCCAGGGTTATTTGTCCCCAGATGGACTAATGGTTAGCCGACTGTAACTTGGGAATGTTCTCGGACTTTACAACTGAGATAATTTCTTCATACACTGAGCCAGTAAAACTCCAGTGATTACTAATTCTAGTATTTTCAGTCACAGATCACAAAGAAGAGTCTGGAAATTTCCTACTAAAGTTATAGTGGTAGTATTCAAATTCCCGATAATTACAAAGGAAAGGTACAAAATATCCTGCTGGAAATTAATATAATCCAAATAATGGAAGTATTTTTTAGTGCTGCACAATGGTTAGGTGGATCATGAAAGTAAGAATAGATCTTTCTTACATGTCCATGACATTGACCCCAGTAACTGTTCTCTTTTAAGATCTTGATGCATGGATTTTTCTTTATGGTTTTCATACTAATTGATAGTTTTGGCACTGTTATCATTTTTACTTCTGGAAAAGCAGTTGTGTAGCTGAAATGCAAGTAGGAAAAAAAGACAGATGCTTCACTTCCCCTCTCACTTACACCAGCATAGTACTACTGATTTCAGTGGATTTAGTCCTGAGTAATAGTATTTTAAATAAGAGGTAAAAGAAATGCATAATCTATCTAGAGTACTCTAATCTGGGATGTGTTGCTTTGTGCCCTGAATATAGAATCATAGAATCACAGAATAGTTTGGGTTGGAAGGCACCTTTAAAGGTCATCTAGTCCAACCCTCCTGCAATGAGCAAGGACATCTTAAACTACATCATGTTGCCCAGAGCCACATCCAGCCTGGCCTTGAGTGTCCCCAATGACAAAGACAGTGTAGGCATTAAAAAGAGCTGCAAATTGTAAACTCATTGGAAAAGGCACAGTATCTTCCTTTGGTTTGAGTAAATGTTCATTTGCTTCTGATGTAAGGAATGCAGTAGAGGGCTCTAAATCACCTTTCAAAAAGTCTATTGGCTGTTGTCCTTAGAGCAGTTGACATGTATTTTCTTTTCTTCAAGTGGCTCAGTAGTTTGGTGCTGCAGCTCTTATTTGCTCTTCTTTGTAAGAGACAGCATGAAGTGTAAAGGATTCTCTGGCAAACACTTCACCATTGCTTTAGTTCTTTGTGTCTTATTGTTCAAGTAACAAGACTTTACATAATGTGACACATGATGGAAGAAGTAATGTGACAAGACACATCAAACAGGCAGTGTTGCACACAAGATGTATGACACATCTCATCCGAAACAAACACTGCGCTTAGCAAAGATAGTACTTTTCAAAGCACTTTACTTTTCTCTCTACCATTCACATTGCTGATAGGTATGAGGGTCATTACAGAGACTAAACATCTGTCCTGAATTATACCAGAAGTCCAACAAATTGCTGAAATGAATGTTTAAAATTAGAAAGTTAAAATTAGAGATAAAACCAAACATGAACAGCTGTGTGGTCAGAAGGAGAAGATGGTAGGATTTTTTTCCTTATTGACTGTCAGATCAATTGTGCAACTAACAGCACAAGGCAACAGTTGCTGTCAATTAGAAATAATGCAAGTGAGATTTCATTAATTTGGGTCATTGTAGTTAGAAAACCATTTTCAAAACCTGGAGTTCTGTGAATTAGTAAAGAAATATACTGGAAATTGTGCCATATATTGTACTGTACACTTGTCAACCATACTTCAAATTTGTTCAAAGTTTGTTATCTTATATTTGAAAACATAAGGTAATCCAAGTTTTTAGAATAAGCACAATAGATAAAGTACAATAAATGGATTAACTGATATTACAGGAGACTAAGCTCTAGTGATTAGCTTTTGCACTACTGCACAGAAACTCCCATGCTTGAGAAGAATGCTAAAATAGAATAAATTTTTAGATTCTTTTGTAACACTTTACATACTGGTCTTCACTTAGATCAGATCACAGGGATGAAACTAACAACAGATAAACCGTTCAGGCAAGGAGGGCTATGTGGACAGCCAAACCCTTAATACTGCATTTTGGGCATCTTTGGATCTGTTAGGGCTTTAGGCAAGTGTACTGGCTGCTGAATAGGCCCTAGCCTGAGGTCAACTGAACAGGACATGGAAAACTATTGAACATGACATGAGGAATTGCTGTATATGACAGGTAACTATAGAAGAAGCTGACAAAAGTTACAGATGGATCTACAAGGAATAAACGGAGTTCACTTGTAGTTAAGGGAGAGTTACATAAGAAACAGCTAGACCTCACATATAATTGGAGGGGGCCATTGTGGACCTTTTTGTGAGCAAAACCCTTGGAAGCATATCAATACCATATAAGGCTGTGATTATCTAGGTAAAGGTGTCAGAAATACCAAGTTTAAATGCAGTTGTAAGAAAACAGGAGGGTAGGAAAAGTAGCTAATTTATCCTGGAGAAGATCAGCCCAGACACAGGGAGGTGGAAGGACAGTGAAAAACAGGATGAAGAATTAAGAAAAGGGGCAATACAGTATACAATTATGTGACCGATGCTGTCCAAGGAGGTACCTGCAGGGCAGACCTACACTTTATCACTGCAGCTTAAATCATGACAATAGATCTGTTTTTTTCTGGCATTACCATGCAAATTAAACCTGCTACCGCCATCAGAAGGACTTGGGTGGTCTTTACCAAGATGGGTGCTTTCCGTGGCTGTTAGGCAAACACCCAGGTGGACGGTCCAGTGTCCTGGTGCCACTATCTTATTGCCCACTCCAGAACCGTGCCTGCATCTCACATCCATTGCAGACACAGCTGATGCCATGTGAAATCAGCAATGAGCACAAAGATAACTGAAGACTGCGGAATTCAATGCACTATTTTTTCCCAGATTCCTATTAGCTTTCTTACAGGTAAGTATGGTATATATACCCTCACAGCTGATCTTCATATTAAAAGTTTCATTTCTTCTTCTCAGGTGAAAAGTCCTTCAGTTCATTCCTGTCTTTCCGGTTAGACACCTTTGTGCCCCATAAACTTTTATATGCTTCCTTTTTGTTCACAGTTTTCCAACATATGCTTGATTATAAATTCTCTTGTTTAGGCCTGTTTTAATCCACCAAAACACACTTCAGTTTATAAATCAGTCTTTTTTCTCCATCATAATTTCCAGTGTGCTTTTCCATGTTCCTGTTGTATGACCAGTTTTCACACACTACAAGAACCATAAAGTGAGGTTGATAGTTTCTCACTGCTTCACTGCATATGACTTCTTATTGCTCTGGATGAGACATTGGACTGTATTTGGGAAATATGGATATGAATTCTGGCCATAAATGAAAATTGTGGCACTAATGTTTTTCTCAAGGGTCTCATTTCTGGCTTGCCTGCTGCTTTGAATGGTCAGCTTGCTGCCTGAGCTTAGTTTCCCTCCCTTGTTAGGAGACAAGGTTATGAAGCTTTCTTTGAAGAATGTGAGAATAAGCTGAGAACAATTCAACAAGTATTATGTGTTGCTATATTTATTACTATTTAATTTTATCGTTAAAGAGTGGAAAAGTTTTGGGCAAAGATGAGGGAAGGATCTTTTTCAGTTAGAATTTGACAGCTCCTTATCAAATGAAACCTCATAAAAGAATCTTTTGCTAGATGCCAGCACGGTTTAGGTAATGTTTCAAAATGCAAACATTTTAGAAGAGGGTTTATCCGCATAATGATTCTAGTTGGATTAAAATATTTAAAAAGGGAAGAAAATTGGACAGAAACACATGAGGCTACTATTTTCTTTCAAATGTGTTGCTGTTATCACCAGTTTGGCAAACTCTTGTGGGTCACATCCTGAGTACAGGACTGTACTCCAAACACCTGTACTACTAAAGAGGACAAGACATAGTCTTCTGCATGCTATGCCTTTTGGGACTTTATGTTATTTCTTTGCCTGGTTTTAAATTGTGACATTTCACTGATTTAAGGGAAGATGCTTCTGGTTTACATCAAAAAAGTCAGCAGAGAATTAGACTCGACTTACAGTGCTCAGCTTTTTATTTTTGCTCAAGAAAATATGTACAAAATAGTGTAAAATATTTTATCTCTAACCAGAAAAAATATATTCCGGTATGTACCAGACTGTATTGTCATTTTTATTAATAACTTGAGCCAGCTGTTCAATTTTAGTATTTTATGAGATGTTTTGTTATGTTTATTGTTAGAATCGATGAAGTTAAGGGTAAAAAAAAAAATAAAAAGCAAGAATATAGTTTTCAACTGGTATAAAAGGTAATTAAACCTTACTGTCTCAAATTGTAGCTCTAGGTGATTTCATTAATGAATTCATGAATGGCCGAGGTGAGTCTCTCCCGAGAGGACGCCTTCAACCCCGGAGCGGGGGGAATCTCAACGTCCCGGAGCCTCAGCTCGGAGCGCCTAGAGCCACCGAGGAAGCCTCACGTCCTCGACAAGCCTCGCCCAGGAGCCGCAGCTCCGCTGACCCGAGCAGGGACTCACAGGGTGCGGGGCCAGG
>NW_009918206.1:0-14917 GCF_000696875.1 Nestor notabilis | reverse complement strand
GGTTCCTTGCAGTCAGGCCCCATCCGAACTGTATCCTGCCCTGGGAAGCAGCTGCGCTCCTGCTGAGGTTCTGCCTGTGCATTTAGTCGTGGTACAACACTCCTCTAAGGCTTCTACCATCCACCACAAGAAGCTAACACGCCTTCCAAAACACTGACAGAACTAGCTAAGGGCTGCAGCATCCTACCACCTTTCTCACCAATGGTTTGGTTATCCCTCTCTCTACTAAAATATTTATCAAACTGACCAAAAGGGTGAGTTGAGTAGGAAAATCCTACTTCCAAATAAGCAAAGCTAAACAAACACTCTATTCCTGACTTCTCCAGTCTTCCTGCCATCTCTTACCTCTCTTCCTTAGAGGCTGGCCCAAATGACAATTAACATAAAGGAAGACCTTAGAGAAAAAAAAAAGTCTTTATTATTAACCAGGGTTTCTGCACTGGATTATGTGCCTGCTGGCCCAGACCGCTAAATAACATCTACACAACGTTTCTTTCATGTTTCAAGAATTGAAAATAACTGTACAAGGTTAAAGTACAAAAGTACACAAGACAGTGGACACGAAATATCCATGTATGAGTTTATCCCATCTGCTGCTTGGTTTGAAAAGTAGAACTTTTAACTAAAAAATACTGTCCTTCTATAGTTCTGTCAAGTTTAATGGAAGTGGGTATAACCTGATTACAACACTAACACCAGTATCACTGATCTGATATTTACAAAAAAATTGTATTTTTTTTTTAATAAATTAAAGTCAATGCAACACCCATGCAAGCTAGAATGCTAGCTTTTTGGTGAACAAGGACCCAACAGCTGAACAAGAACCTTCCACAGTTCCAAACTTTAAAACTGCCTCTTTCTTTCCTCTTTTTTGTTTTTCAAACCGCATCCATTCCTCGCATGGAAGATGTGAACCCCAATCCCATTCCTCTTTGTGTATGAGTCTGTGACCGTGCCATTTCGTACTGTGCATCTAGATTTCGGAAAACCTCCTCCTGTTGTTTCAGGGTTTTGAAACTCTCTTCATCAACGGAACTGCAGCCGGCTTCATCCTCACTCTACAAACCAGACAGAAGGAAACAAACATTAGCTGTGGTGGGAGCAGTGTTTTCAGATACTCTAAACATAACAATTTTGCTTTATTGATTTCCAAAGTAATAATTGAAGCATTTGGCTTTATTGCTGGAACAGTCTAGCATCACCTTCCCCTCGCTGTCAAGACACACACAGAGGCCTTCACCTGCTTCCTTTTCCAAACTCATTCAAATAAATGGCTCCAATTAACTTACCAATCAAAGTAATACTGTCTGAATTCTAAATAAAGAAATCACTGTGCTACAATTAATAATAAACTTAGTCACACATTCAGAATTCTTTAATTCTTTACCTTAATGCCCATCAGTTTTCTGAATTTGACATTTTGGTCCTTGTTTCCAAAGTTTAATTTTTCCCATATTTCTGCAGACTGTGATTTATCCTGTACAAGTGAAAAAGAAAAAGATATATCACCTTTTAACACAAGGTTCTGTTAACATCACAGTACAGGAGCAAGTGAAAAAGCTGTATTAAAACTGAGCCGTTGCACAGCACTAGCAGGGCTGGAGGTAAAAGGTGTCCAAGTCACATCTCCCATTCCTGCACCCTCCTCACAGAAACTCTTTGTGAAGGAACTTTGCTTAACCAGGGGTTTCAAAACAGAGGTGTATTCTTTACTTGGGTAGACTCCACCCATTTCCACAAGGTTTGGGAACCTTGTCAGAATGCATGTTTGAAGTGAGCTATGGAAAAAACAATGTGCTTACTACAGTTAAATCAATTCACTGCACAATACAGGAGGAACTGCCCAGAGAGCATTCAGGTTTCTCCTTCCCTCCCATCTGTGCCAGGTGAACCAGCACCACATTTTCACACCTTACAGAACAGCCCGTGAAGTGCTAAGGGAGCTTGTTACATAACAGACACAGGATGATCATTAATCTAAAGGAGCAAACACACTTCCATACTAGCACAGAGTGTCAAAAAACAAAAATACAAATATTAAAGCACCAATTCTCCCATAGCATCAGCAGATGAAACCTGTATCTAAATCCAGTGACTTTCTGAAAAAGCACTTACCACAGGAGCCTGTGTTTATTTGGTGGCCTATACTTCACTGATTGCAAGAGCATTTGTTTGACACAGCGTTAAGTCTGAAGACTTAATTGCATTTATAACTTTCACTAGCCTTTGTAATGCCTTACTCTGCTCCTGGAAAGTTACTAGCAAGGTCTGAAGACTTGTTTTTGAAGTCTGGAATTGCACAGGATACAACAATGAAATGAAAACTCTCTACAGTAACAGAAAGGAGCGATCAGGTAAGTTTCGTACCTCAGCCATCACTTCTCATTAAAAAGAGACCATCTGCATTTGATATTTAGCTGCAAGACAAACTGACCAAAGTAACTTTACAATCCAATTATACCTCTGCAGTTTTATGCCACTGGGGTTTTACTGAGGCTCATGTCACAACCATTTGCCACTTGAAGGTCTAGTTATCTTAGTCCTTTCACCCCAGAAGTTTTGCCTTGGGCTGCTGTCAATAGGAAAACTTCCTATCAGGTGTGAAAGTAATTTTGCTGGAAATAGCATTGATAAGCATCCTTAAACAAGGTGTTTCCAAACAACTTTTATGAACGTAAGACAAGACATTACCCCTTCCTTTTTGCCTTGCCAAAGCATCTTCCGCTTTTTTTCTTGCTCAGCAAATTTCATTGGATTCACGGCGGCTGGGTTGTAATAGCTGGGGACAGCTATTCCAGTCTCTGCTAGTGCTTTCGCTTGCAGCGCTGCCATCTGAGCTGCCATTGCTATTTGAGGAGTTACTTGTGTTCCCGATGCCAGAAGAGCAGCAACATTAATAACAGAACCTCCCGTGGCTGCAGCCGCTGTAGGAGAAAGAGAACTTTCTGTTATCAGACAGGAAATTCAGACTGTTTGGGAGGAAAAACCCAAACCAAGCTACCCCAAACCAACAAACAAAAAACCAACCCCCCCCAAAACCCAGACAAACAAAACCGCAAACACTTCCCTTTATCAGAAGTTGAAAATGTTCAAACAAATGCACAGTAAAATACATGTTATTTGTAGATTAAGAAACAAGCCTCCCATAGTTTTAGTAAGACAGAACTAAAACTGAATCTCATGTACCTCATGGTTCTAAACACCTCTGAGCTGGTGACACTTTTCAAACTCTCAATGATGCTTAAAGGAAAGATCCATCACAAAATCATGTACCAGCTTAACAAACAACATTTTTGATGTATACTTGATAAGCGGTAAGAAATCCTGATCATTTTTGTTAGTTTTATGTTTGTTGGGGTGTTTATTTTGTTTTTTTCAAACATTTCCTAGTTCTAGTGGTGTTTCTTATACATGGCCCAAGTCAACAGTTACACAAGGACAACCTGCACATCTGCAAACAGGACTGCAACACTCGGCACATAAGCCTACACTATTTCTCACTCACACTATTGTTTAGGAATTCATATAATACACATGGACTACCTGCAGCCATCTCCTGTTGCTTCTGTTTTTCAACCATTTCTTTCTCTCTCTGTTCTTGCAGTTTCTTTGCTCTTTCCAATCTAGAAATACATGAGAATAAAAACATTTAGACATGCTGAATCAACAGTAGAAGCTTATTTATGTCATATATCATTAAAATTATAACAGTTCCCAACCTTCTGGCTAATGCTTCCTGTGCATCCATAGCTGTATTTCGTCCCCGAAAGGGTGGCGGACTCGAACTCCGGCTGTGACTCCTGCTGGACCTTCGGGGCTTTTCACTTCTCTTCTTTCGGTCTCTGTAACCAAATTTAACAGAGTTGCTAAAACAATGAAGGTACATACATAGCTTAACATTTCATAAAGTACTTGATCACAACTCTGAAAACCTGCTTAATTTGGAGAGCTCTCAGTAACTGCTTTCACAGAGATTATACTAGAACAGTGTAGCAGTCACATTTACCTTGTAACAAGACAGAGCTAAAATGGAAGATTTCTGACTGCAAGATGTAACAGAATGTGTAAGTCTGGGTATTTGTTTATCCTCTTACACCTAGTGTTTACAACACATAGATCTTCTCTAGAGATTTGCAACTAAAGCCCAACGAGAAAAAAAAACATTGTGCAACTTTGATAAAGACAATTGCAAGAAAACTGTAAAATGGATCAAGTTACAGGAATGCTTTAAAACCATAAAGACCTCACAGGACTGGAACTATGGTAATAACCAGCAATTTGAAGAGGCCCAGTTTAAAAACTGGAACTGTATTCAGGGAAATTACTGTTTCTCTCCCTTCTGTAACTCTTCACATCTGGACAACTGTTTGAGGGAGGGTATCAAGCTAAATGTGAGAGCTTGTTTAAACACATATAATCTGTCTCTGGTTTGCTCAAGAAGAACAGTGCTGTCAGAGAACTATGAAGCATGCATAATCCGGAGCCTGACAATCTGAAAAGAACCTAGTTAAAATATATTTTTTAAGGAAAACACCAAAATAGTCAGTTCAATTCTCCTTTAGTAACCTTCTGCCCATGTCCTCCCAAGTAGAAGTCATTCTTATGACATACATAGCTAATCCCATCTAAGCAACAAGCACTCAAAATATGCATATAAATGACTATTAGCAGTATTTCTTTTTGCCAGGATCATGAGCATCTACATTACAAGAGATAAGGGTTTATCCCTGGTTAAGCCTCTGACACTGATGTTTTAAACAAGAAGTCACCAATACTAGAAGTGTCTAACAAAGGTTAAATTACAGGAGGTATCCTGCACATTTTCCCCAGATTTGCCATAAACAGTAAGTTGAGATGCACAAAGATGTTTCTGCAATTTTATACTTAAATGTTATCATCAATCATTTGAACAGCTAACTTGAGATAACAGCTATCGTGACAACAGCCACTTGAAATGGCATTCCAATATTCTGCTTCTTCTGTTTGCAGCTTGGGCAGCATCTACAAACATCACGAAATGTAGACTGAAGTTACAAAAAGAGATCCTTGTTTACATGACAAATCTGGTAGAATACAAAGGAGGTGAGACTTATCTTTTCATAGAAGATGACAAGATGCAGATTCAGGCACTGGGAAGTGACAGATCTGCATTCCTGAGATAAGATGTAATGCATGTTTCAAAGATACCTTCATTTTTCCCGTGCTGACTATTGTAGTTTGGTCTTGTCTTTGGTCTGATGCTTTAATGCACTGGTAAATATCAAGGAAATAAATATTTGAGCTTTTGTATTTAAGTATTTCCATTTGAAACAAGCAGATGGTGTCATGTTTTTCCACCTAGCATTTAATCAGAGCAATGCCACAAAAGAACTGCCAGGAAGGTCTACATGCTCACAGAACAAAAAGGTTAGTTTAAATGCTTGCAATGACAGGTCACTTGAAAATATGAGCTTGAGATTATGCAGAGAACCATCAAGAGAAGGTCAAGCTCTACTATTTATATACACTTCTGTCATAACCTGCTAACTGTAACACAACAAATAATGAGGGATTCATTTCATGGTTGAGTTTTAACAGAGTATGTTTCGACATCATGGTTATCTAGCTTGTGAAGAGTTTGCCTTGAGGTTTCCCTCATAATTCTCTTTCCAAAGGCTTCATCTGAGCCCAGAACTTGATGAAGTGTTCTTGCTACTGTTAGAAGAGACTTATGCCTCACTTACTTTCTTTCTCTAGGGTTTGCAAGACAAAAACAGTACTTAAGAAATGGATTCTTGCAGTATGCCTGTCACTATCGAACAAGGTGTGTTTCTAGTTGAAGAAATTCCTAAGTTCTTGACTATCCCTTACTTTTTTCTTCCCACATTTGCCGTTCTGTTTCAGGTAATTTGAATTCCACTGTAGAAGGAAAAACTATTCTGGGATGCAAAGTTTTCATGGAGCCATTAAACACAAAATGTTCAAAGGACTTTTAAAAACAGGAAGTGCACATCACCTATAGTAAGTGAAAATAATGGGCAACTGAAGCCTAACACACCATGCTGAAGATGGCTTAAACAACATTAAATAGTTTTCAAATCAAACGGCATGTTACATACATAGCAACTGAAGACCCAGCTCTACTCACCCCAGCTGAAAGTTTGGCACAAAGCCAAAACAAAATAGGACACAAACCACATAATTCAACTACTTCTTCAGAAAAATGAAAGTCTTCTGAACAGTTTCACAAGTGATGTAGCATTACAAAAGTGTGCTAAATTCCCAAGAATCCACCATAATGTCGAACAGTCATAACCAACTTCTACTCCCTTTAAATATGCAATTTAAAATACTCTAGTGAAAATACCAAATTAGCTGAACACTGTCAACACTTGCTTGGAGACTCCGAAGGGACACCAATTTGTATTCAAACTACTTGTTTAAACAAGTAGGAAGGAACAAACAGAACTGTAGTAGTCATTAAGTCATATTTCAACTTCCTCATTCAGAAAACACAAAGGTGACACGTATAAAAAAGACTCAGAACTCTACACTAAACTACTGAACAATTCATCAGTAATGGAAAACAGTAACTTCTATACAGAGATGAAAACCTCAACTCCAGCATATTCCAGGTGAGGCATGGATTGCAACTCTGTCAAACAGACCCAGAGTAAGCCAGTATGTGTCTAGCTAGAGGGTTTTTATATTTGCTTCTAGAATTGAAGGAAGAAATGGCAGCAGCCAAGATAAGGAGAAAAATTAACATGATAAATATGTTGTGCTTGGCAAAAAGGATCTGGTAATCCCTAACACAGAATAGTACATTCAGATCAGAAACAGCCCACCAGACTCAAAATTCACCTTAATGCTATACTAACTGTGCCACTTCACAGACAAAACAGTTTTAAATGAACTTGGTGGAGCTGACCAGGATTAGCTTTAGATCATTGTATCTCCTCTGACAGCCAGCAATTCCCAGTCAAACTTCACTTTTATGATATATACACACAATAAAGAGATAAATACAATAGTATTTTTAAAGCAGTATTTTTAAAGCACTACTCTTCTATCAAGGGTTAGCTGTATCTTATTTTTCAGTTTTTCCACTTATTACTTAAATATCCTATTTAAAAAGGTACATTCAGTTGTGGTACAAGAAACCTGTGGTAATTGTTATTACTCAAAATACCAAGTTACTTACTTTCCTTTATGAGTCATAAGTTCCAAAGTGAAGGTTTTAAGATACCCACAAAATAACTATTGAAGCTAACAAGAAATTCTAATTGCTAACAAGAAATCTGCTATGGAAGGCCAAGAATCTGAGACATTTCAGCTGTCTAGGACAAGCGTTTCTATCAGTGTGTGTGAACTACCCACTCCTTAACCTGCTGCATCAACACAGCTGAGAGCATCAAACACATTTAGTTACACTGAACAGACATTAAGTGGCAAACCCATCATTCCTCTATATGCCAGCCCACCACACGTTCAGCCAAACACCACCACTAAGTGTATATGGAAGATAACACTTACCTGCTTCTGCTCCTAGATCTGCTTTTACTTCTACTTCTATGTCTGTGTCTAGATCTTGATCTAGAACGAGATCTTATACGTCGTTTCCTCTCTCTGCTGCGAGATCGGGATTTTTTCCTATCGCGACTTCTGCTACGATGACGTCTGAAACACACATCCCAAGTTCTTAGATATTCTCGTGGTTTTATTCAGCTTCTACTTAAGGACTTACACACACGTTTGTCACCACAGGGCAAAATGCATCAGGCAGGATGGGGAGACTGCAAACTACACATGGAAGAGTTCATGCCTGGAACAGTTTAAGACTAGGAGATGAAATGGGAAACAAACCAAACACTACCACCAGCCACCAAAGTTTCACAAAGTTTACACAAACAATCATACTCATCACTATAGCTGTTCATTTGTTCATTACAGTGTACATCTCAAAACAAATACAATCATACTAATCTGATGCAGGAGTCTGAAATCTAAGGCAACAAAACTCTCCTCCTCCCCATGGTATTCCAACACCTTAGGGATGAGATGCCCAAATTTCAGCGAGCGAGTCAAGCAGTCCCTCAGTGTATCATTAGCTGAAAGCTTGTTCCTTGCTGTTGTGTTTGCTACACATCCCTTGGCTACGGCAGAGCTAGCTGAAAAATTTCTGCTGGCAGCAACCTGTTTGTTCCACGTAATTCTCCTACCATCAGTGTGCTAAGGGGCCTCAGACAGCTTTGTCTCTGGGTAAGCTCTTGATTTAGGGAGGTAAAAAGCCATGACAGTGCTAAGGTGTATTTTCTTTCCTGTCACTGACAACAGGGAATGTTTAATACGCTCTGTTTATAACTTTTCCTATACTGTGTATACTAATTATAAACATGAGACACATTACTTATATAAAGCCTTAAAGCTATTTTGTATTTTTACTCAGAAACAATTAAAATAAAAATTCCAAGCAGCAGCAAATGCACCACCCAGTGAAGAAGGAAACATGCAATATAGATGGATGCTTTAATGTTACTTTAGGTCAGTAATGAAATTCAGCTGTCCTTCACAAGTCTACACAAATTCCAAACCCTGCTTTTGCAATTGCACTTGAAACAGAATAATCATAAAAAACAACTTACCTTTCACGAGACCTTGATCTTGAATGACTCCTCCCTCTGGATGATTTCCTCTCTTTGCGTTTATGTCTATCCTCACCATTTTCAGATGAATTTAGACTATCTCTTCCCTTGTCAGAAGAATGTTCTTTGTCATTGTGGTCTTCAGATTTGTGCTTCTTGGAGGACTTCTCTTTGGATTCATGTCTTCTTGCCTGTTTTAAGAAGAAGTTGGTTCTTTCAGGAAAATAGTGCAACAAAGAGAGTTAGTATGGGTATCAGAAGATAAAAATGATAAGTTGTGATGCAACATTAGTAACCTTAGGAGTGTGACTCAATCATGACCGATGGCTATTTTACCTAATGCCACCAATTACCCAAAGTTGCAAATGCACTCTAGAATTTTTCCCCCTTTTCCCTCCTCCCCACTGCCTAACGGATTTGTTTGCATGGAAGAGTTCACAGCATTGTAACAAAAACAACTGGCAGTTACTGTCTCCATTCTAAACATGTAATAAGTACCTATCTTTAAGTACCTGGCAATTTCTGAATATACATTTATATACTCACATTTGTAGTGAATATTTAAGTATTTGCCTAAGTCTACAATGTAGAAAGTTACTAAAATCCATACATAGTTGCAGGTATATATTTTGCTTTTAGAACGACAAGAATTTTCTATCCCTCAGTAGATAATTACTTTTTAGAGCAAAACTCTTTTCAGTCAGTAACTTCCAACAGTTTTTACAAAACAAAGCAGTAAGTTACATGGTTGACATCCCAAATTTATTATTTAAAGCTAACATGCATCACACTGAGACCTCCTCAGTGGTTTTAAATTAAAGATATGCTGCTCCATGATACCGCATTTTTTTCCTGCAGTGCCTCTCAAAAAAAGATTCCTTTTTATAGCTGCAATGCCAAAAGTATTTAGCAAGGTCAGGCCTGATTTTTGCCAGTGTTTTCCTTAGAGACTAAGACATGACATCAACACCTTTTCTTAATATATCCACTTTATTTTGAAATCTTTCTAGCACAGAAGCATAGCCCACTTAAATCTCCCGTTTAAATAATGTTTTAAGTCAGAATTTAAGCATAATACACTCATTTTAGACTAAACCCAAACTCTTCAGAGGTTTTTTGCTTATCTAAATCTGTAACTACTCATAAAACCTTTTCCATAATCATAACATTCTCTTTCAAAAGAAAGAAGTCTGGAGAAAATGCTGTAATTAGCTTATACCCACTTATACAAGTCTTTGTAACTCATTATTAATAAAGATCCATTTCTAAATATATTTGATTATAGCTTCTTAAGTTACAATGTTAGCTATTTAACCTGCTTTTATAGTATTTCACACGGAACTCCTTGATCAACCAGCTGTTACATAAAAACACATCAAGTTTTAGATGTTACCTGTACATTAGTTTTAAGTATGTATTTACATTATTTGTTCTGATATTCAGTATTTAGTCTACAGAGAAAAGAGCTTAATACTGCAAATGAATGAAAACAATAAATCTACTGTAGGACACTATTCCTCATCTGTTCACGCTGTGAAACTTAGAAACTGCTAAGTAAATTGTGTGGGATTAGACCCATCAGCATGGCAAAGCACTGGACCCAATTCTAAGTGAGTTTTTTATTCCTTTTTTTTTTTTAAATCCCATCTTTCAGGCACACAATTAGTAATAAACCACCATTATATCCCATAACGGATTTAAGATATTTTTAAGGGAAATGAGTTTGAATGACTAATAGTTACCTTATCATGAAGTAGGCTTATAATTTTGCTATCTGAGTCTGCAGCGTCTTCAGTTCAGTCTCTTCGCGCATTAGCACGCTGAGTATGATTTATTATAGAAATGTTATCATGTGAACTAAACAATATATTCAATTTCACAAAAACTCTCCTAGATTATTTTTCTTTCTTTTTCTCACTCCTTTTTTAAACAGAGCTTCCATTGGAATGGGAGAAGTTCCTGGCCTGGGTTCAAAGTTAAAAAGTCCCTCATCTGACCCAGCCTGCTATTGCCCCACATGGCTTAAAAGCTTCTTTATGACTATTTTGATGCTCCTGGTTTGCTCATTTCATCTCTTCTCTGGTGTGTAAGCCAGTTATTTTCCAGGTATCATTGATGCTGTCTCTTCTCACTCCTCTATATATAGACAGGTATATAGATTTTTATTTAAAAAAAATAAAATAAAAAGAGACAGCCCTCTGAAATTTTTGCTGCAAGTATCATGTTTCCAGCTGACTCAGCCTGTTTGTCAAGCTGTGACAATCTTTTACAATTAAAGGATGCAATAAACAGAGCTCAGTCAGGTGAGTAATTATTTATCATAGATTTAAGCAGATGGGTATGTATCAGTGAAAGTCCTGAACATTGGCCAGGAATAAAGCCACCCAAGGCTTTCAATTAATGGAAGCTCTGTGAAAGTCAGCAAGAACACCATGCTACTTCTCCACATGAATTCTCTTTTTTTGCTGTTTCCACCAAAAAACAAAAAAAAAGAAAATAAAAAAGTTACTAGTTTCTGAAAGCATTTTTCTATAAAACTATTACCTTGTCAACATGAAGGCTGCAATCATGCTTCACTATGAAAGGATCTCCATATCCATTTTTAAGCTTAAAGTTTCCAATTTCTTGTACTTACCATAAAGTCATTTATACAGGTTTACACATATGTGCATTACTACAAAATACTTTTTAAGATGTATTGTACAATTACCTAAACTCTACAAAGTGTTAATTACCTCTTTGCTTCTGCTCCGGCTTCTGTGTTTTTTTCCTTCGGTATCTGGAGAAGAGAACATTTATTGTTATTTACCAAGTTAAAGAGGAGGTCAGCTGCCTAGAATCTTTCTAGTTCCTTTCAGTTTTTCCAGCCCCCTAACTCAAGAATAGATTTATGAAACAAACAGCACTATTTGAGTATCTACTGCAAAAAGCAAACTGTAGCTGTTATTCCCAGTTCTTCACATGTATTTAAGCTCTGACAGTGAAAACTAGACCATGTCATACTCTCGTCACATTCTTCAGCCAGGTAACCCTATTTTTATTACAACCATGCAAAAGTATCCTAGTCTAAGCGTATCTAATTAAAATGAATACAAAGTAGCATGGTTTTCTGTTTGGTGTTGTCTGTCCTCCACCTACCCCTCACCCCTAATTTCCTGAACAATAAGACCTTTTTCCTTAGCCTTCTATCGTTAAAATTGTAAAGTTTCAATATAACACATTTAAGATACAAAACCAAAATTAACAGATTCATTTTTCCCCCCAGTTCTAGCAAATTACTACAGCTAAGTCTGTGTACTGTTTCCAAAACAGCTTTAAAAATATTTCTGTTCTACAAGCATACACCAAAGAGTTACTAAGCAATTTTGCATATATTAAGACCATACCTGACTTCCGTCTTCTTTCCCTTGACCGTGAGCGTGATCTTGAATAATGATGCTTTGATGTTTTGGGAGAACTAGAGGCATCTGATTGTTCCTTTTTCTTTTCTCCTTCTGGAGAAGACTTTTCAGGGGCTACTCCATCTCTTTCTGTATCACTACCCTACAAATGAGGACAGAAAGTTTAAAAAACAAAAGCTTAGGACTGAAAAGCAAGAGAAACTATTTACTCAGTACTCCCCCTGAAGACACACTTAAACTTATTTACTGTGAAGACAACCCATTAGTAGTTAGGCAACAACTTAATAGTCTTGTAGTGAACTGTGTAACTGCATACAGATTGATTTTTCATGACTTTATTCAAGAAATCTAATTTATAGTAACATCTTGCTCTCCCACTACAGACTGCACTTTTGCCATGTGTTTTTGAGAATATCAGCAAGACTAAACTCTGAGCCATGGTTTTCTCTAAGTGCTGGTGTCTGTAGATCAATTACCTTTTAAACATTTACATGACTTAAGACTACTTAAGGTCAACACTGTCCCAACAGATCTAAGTCACTTTACAAGTTTGGGCATTACTAAGGCACAGCACAAAATCTCCACAGTATTTTGAAGTATGGCATAATCTATGAAATGAAATTAGGTATAGTGTCAGACAGCTGACTTTTGAGTTGAACAATATCTCTACGTAGAAATGTGACCTATACGTACTCTTATACAAACACACATCTACCTGTCCCAACAATCTCTCTATCACATTTTCCTTAAACCTTGACCTAGGAGGACTAAATCTGTGTAGAGCAGTCAAAACTGCTTTGTGATTCAACGCTGGGAGAAGTAAATGTGTACAACTGGTGTACAATGCAATGAAAGGAACAGGATGGCAAAAGTACAGCCTAAAAAGGTGACTGATTTCATCAATGCCTTTACAGATTCACTGGTGTCTCTTGTTCCGATCATGTCAATGGCAGTCAAACAAACCTTGTCACATCATGTGGCAGCAGCAGATTTCACTAAGGACATAATTTGGCCCAGATGTGCTATTCATGAAGATAATTCAGCATAGAAGAGGAGATAAACTTGCACAGTTTTCTACCAGCTGCAACTGGTAGAACTGTCTGCAAACTGAACAAGACATGTGAAAACCTCTCAAATACTGATTTATATTCATTACTTTGAAAACAAAGAAACTAGTTTTTCTTAAATCACAACATATATTACAGATTGTCATTATTATGTTGTGTATTAATGGTAGACTTTGTTCACAGCATGCTACGGGTAAATCTTTTGGATTTATACTGCAGATACTACTTTTTCATCTGCCCAATTCTTTACTAATTTACACCGGTACAAAGATACACTTATACAAAAATCCCCCTCTAAAAGAGACAAAGCAGCTATTGACTTCTCCATGGTATACTGGTATCCAGTTCAAAACACACCAGCATATGGACAACAGCACTGACCACCTGAGATCGTGCCTGCAGCAGAGCTTTAGCTACACTCTCTGTGACACTTCTGAATACTATTGATACCCCACCCACCCTCCTGGAAACTTAAGGCCATCAGAGCTCCTAATCATGATCTTATCCATCACAACCCTTGTCATTCCGCATCTATCTACCATCTGCTTATCTAAACCTCCCCCCTCTGCCTGAGATTCCTAAAACTCAGCAAGAAGTTTGAAAGGAATTCTGAATTTCTATAGATCTATATTTCAAATTTACTTGAGGAGTATAAGGAGAATACCAGATAAACAGTCTAACTTAACTGGGTTTTTAAGCATAGTATCCAAATGAAATTGAGCTCACTGCCACTTTCCAAGGCTACCAGTCTCATTATTTATACACACTGCTCCTCATTAATGCCCTAAGGTGCAGTGTACCTTGGAGAAATCTCTCAGCTCTTCAAAAAGAGACATCAAAAAAAGGCTGACAGACTTCCATGAGACTATTCGCAGCTCTTGGATTGGCCACAGGTACAGGTTTCCTTGGACAAGCCCCTCACCTACTTTGGAGGAACCTCAAAGATAGCGCCTATGATCTAGGCACAGAACTACAAGTACATAATTCTGCAAGTCCTTTCACAAGAAGATTTATCTTATTCTTAACAGATTAAGTTATATAAACAAAAAAAGCATCATAAAAAATATATTAATTTTCTCCAGAAGTTTGTGGTCCTCCTGCTCTGTTTCAATACTGGTCAAACTTTAGACAAGAACTTTAAATACCAGATTAAAGACCACAAAGTACTTAAAGTCAACTTCGAAGAGTTTTATCGCTTTTGAGGCCAGTTTACTTACTTTTTTGTTTGGGGTTTGTTGGGGTTTTTTTTTGAACTTAAAACTATTTAGCAACTTCTGAAAAGAAATTAACCGTATCGGGTTGATAACCGTTCTTACTGGTTCTTTGACTCAATTATGGAAGAAACACCTTTGTATGTTACCCGGCCACACAACCACCTTTATATGTAACCAGAGTACACGAATTTTAAAAGATAATAAAGCCATACTCTGAACATAAAGGACAGCGGTAACTACAGCAGAGGAGTCTCCTATATGTATTAACTATAAAAACTGGAGAATGAGGGCAAATAATTATTACCGAGTGCAAGTTGACGCTCTATAGCTAAGCACAAAATAAAAATAATACAACGGGGAAAGCTACACGAACGAAAAGAGAGCAAAGGCCAACCACCAAGTCGATCCCCTCCTCTCCCCTCCCAGGCAACCTGCGCCCCACAGGCTGAGAAACGCCTACTTCTGTAGCCACAAGACTTCTCCCCAACCAGAAAACGACAGGGCCTCCATCTTAAGGCCTCTTCGCTTCTCTCTGAGCCCAGCGAAAAGAAACAGAAACTTCTGGAAACAAGGAAAGAAGTGAGGGGTGAAAAGCGGCCACCCCCTCCCCG
>NW_009918205.1:0-34464 GCF_000696875.1 Nestor notabilis | reverse complement strand
TTGCAACCTAGTTGATTCTATGATTCTATATCTTTCAATCATTCTGGATGCTTTCAAGTTGTAAGTAGATCAGGATGCCTATAGCAAATTATTATACTGTTGTTCTATACTGGAAGCTTTATGAGCCATTCTGTATCCTTACTTGTTAAAGGAAAATAAAACAACACAATAATCAAGTTGAAAGGTACAAAAAGCATTGTTGGTTTGGTTTTCTTATTTATGAAGCACTGAACTGTAAAGTATTCTAATAATAGCTTGTATTAGTTTTAACAAACTTGAAAATATTGCTGACTAGTCTAACATTTAGGTGCTTTTTCAGTCTGTTTCTCATCAACCTTTAGCTTTTTGCTTGAGGCACCACATTTGTTAGTGTAAACAGATAATTACAAACAGTGGTAAAATGAAATACCATCATGGGTAAAGCTAAGAGACTTTTAAAAGCTTCATCCTCCTCAGTTAAAAAAAAAATTAAACAATAAAATATATGGATTGTGAACATACCAGTTTTATTAATACAAAACCCATTATTGTGCTGCTTGCTAAATAGCTCCAATTCTGTTAGAAAATATGCTCTTTCCTAAAACTATCATTTTTCTTGTTCTTGTTTTCTACTTACTCATGAAAAATTGAATTTGTCTTCAGAAACTACCCTGGAGATTTGGAGGGGGGAAAAAAAGGAAAAAAGTAATGCTTCTTCTCACAGACTGGTCTTTAAGTAAAGGTTAAACAGTACAGTGGTTGAAACTCTGATACTGAGTCTGTTGGAGACAATCTTTAGTCTTTTGTAAGCAGAGATTTATTTTGCAAAGACACAGGGGATATATTGTAGGGGATATAGGGTATAATGCCTGATGTGTTGCTGAAGAAGAGACTACTAAAGAGGAAATAGTAAGTGTTAATAGAATAGCACAGGGCACAACAAGTCCCATCTCTTCAGTTAAGTTCAGTAAAAAACACTGGTGGTTCATTCAGATCTTAACCTATAACTGCATCTACAGATACTGCTTCAGAATTTGCTTATGTCTAGGAAGAATATATTTTATATATGTCCTGTAAACACTACGGCTCTTAATGCTTTCTTTCACCTTTGTTTTGTATTCCATTACCCTGTGTGAAATTTGTCCTGGGAGCAAACATTGAGAACATGATTACACAAGAGTCAACAAAGTTGTCAAATTAAAACCTAAATGGCACATGGACTATGTGCTGCCCCTTTTCCAAGGATGAATTTCACCTTTTTTTGGCATGAATTTCTGACTCCACCCCTTCCTTTATGAAAGGTCTTCTATTTCTCTTAAGGAGTCCTTGAGCTTTTTAGAAATGAATATGTATTTTAGTCCTTTACTAAAGAATGTGACAAGAATACTGCCAATGAAGTAATGTCTTCCAATTCTTATATCTTAGTGAGACTGGTAAGGTAAAAGGAAAAAGAAGGAAATACAAATAGACTGGCACTTCATCATGCCTATTTGCAAATTATGTCCTCGAAATCATGGTCCTTCCCCTCTTCCCCCTTTTTTTTTTCCCTTCTGTCCTGCATCAATATCAGCAAATGCCTTAGGGGAACATTACAAAAAATTGCAAATATGTTATTACCATTTTTTCATTTCCATGCTATGCAAAAGAGTAATCAGTATTGCAGCACTGCAGGTTTTTTATCCCCCTGACTTTATTACCTATGAAGAATGCATATTACATCCATATGTATTTGAAACTAACCTTGTCTTCATATGATTTTTGATAAAAATAAGGATAATATCCTGTCTTAAATCTGTAGATGTAGATGTAATCTGAAGTAATATTTTTCTAAATAACAAGTTATAGAATTTACTTTTAAAACCTGTTTAGCATTGACCTATTAGTATTTGTGGTTTATAATTTAATTAATTTGCTGAGGTTTCAAATCTCATAGTAATTTTTAAAGAATTTTTTACATAAAAAGTTTGTAAGCAAACGTTTACATATACAGCAATTCAATTTTCTGTATATCACATGAAGGTCACATTTCAAACGAAAGCAGAGACAGTTCAGGTTAAAAAATCCTACATATACAAAAGCACACACAGTCAAGCACACATGCTATCTTTATGACATAGTTCATTATGATAGAAAGAGAAATCAAGTATATTGGCTGTATGGGAAAATTTTAGGCTTAAAAGAAAAAAAGTTAGTTGTTGTCCTTGTGTGAAAAGAAAAGGAGAATCAGTAAACAGATGCAGTTTTCCAGGGATATTAAAATAGCCAAGTGTTAGAACTGTGTAAACAAATGTGTACTGCAAGATGGGAATGAGGCATATGGCAAAGTTGTTGAGTATCTTACTGCAGGAGTTGTAACTGATTTCAAATTAGGTCAGTCGCTGACATTCCCCAGAACTCAAACCATAGCTTCAACAATCCTTCTTCGCGATATTCTGCATTTGTGTCAAATGTAGTGGGTTTGTTGCTTGTTTGAGTTTTTTTTTTTTGTTTTCATTTTTTTTAAAAGAATAATGAACTTCCATTTTTAAAGTACTTTTAAGAGGCAAAACCACAAAGGAAATGTTTTGTGGGGGAGGGAGAGGGCAGGCTGGAAGTTGTTTTCCAACTTCTTTTTATTGCTACAGCTTCAAAGTGTGATTAACTGGTTATTACACTGTTATAAATATATTTCAACCGAAGAGGTGTTCAATTAACTGTTAACACTTAATTAATCAGTATGTAACTCACAGTCAGCTAAGACTCATTTTTTGTGACTGTAAAGTGGCATCTTTGTCTTCTTCTAGTACAATATATACATGCTTTTCTCTATAATATCTTTAAAATAGCTCGAAAATGATCTCCCGGGAGCATACTTGTCATGAGATAATTACTGTCCTGTACTATATGAAACTCTTGGCTGCTCTTCATGCTTTCGCATACCCCAGGAGAATAATCACTGTATTACAATGTCTTTTCTATTGTGATTTAATGTCTTCTTACACTGATTGACAAAGCATTCAGGATGAAATTAATTTATCTTGTACCAGTAGTTTCCTGACACAGTTTGAAGTGAAAAGAGATTGGATAACACTCCTCAGAAGTGTACAATGGCCCTCCTGCCTGAAATTAGACTTCAGTTACCTACATTTAAAAAGCTATGAAACATGACATCTGGCAAGTTCATTCTTCTCAAACTCTTTTTACAATCAGGCTTAAGATCTCACTTGGTATTCCCTAAGTGAAGGTGCACGAAGTGTACCTGCTGATAGAATCTCCAGATCTTAACATACGATGGTGGTACATAAACATGTAGTGGAGAAGATGCTGATATTCAGCACTTGAGCAATTCACAGTATAGGTCTCACTGAGGTTAGGTCACTGCTGCCAGATAGGGTTGACTTGTGCAAAGCTAGTCCAGATCCCCAAATACAGGGGTAAGTAAATCAGGAGGATCTGTGCAGGGCTGATTGGTGAAGGGAGTGGGTAATTTCTGAGGAAACCCCTATGGTTATGTCCACCTTTTTCCTGGGCAATTGACACACTGCTTCTCCTAGGTATTTCAGGGGATGTGATACACATCTCAGCCAGGCTAACACTTGGGTACACAGCTTCTGGGGTTAAAAAGGTTACTGTCCTGACCACACATCACCCTCACTGAGCTTCAGTGTCACATACCAGCATTAAATGATACAGCTTTTCATCTTACTCCCCTCCCAAGCTCTGTGGTGCCTAGCTGTCAAGACAGCACCTTCTTACTCAGGGAGGCACAGGCTATGCTATTTTGTAAGATTCTCTGACCTGTGTAAGTAAAAAGACCCACTCGTGTTATTTTAAAAGGAAAAGGGAATCAGGTCAGGGGCAACTTGGGAAATAGGGGAGAGGAGAAAAGTATTTGCAAAACCAAATGAATGTTTTAATTGTCAAAGGAAGGATGATTCCTTCCTAAAGGCAGGAGTTTGGTTTTGTGAATGCTTTTGTGATTGCATGTGCTTCTGAAATATAGGTACCTGCTTTCACAATTACCTATGTAATGCAGCAAAGAAGTATATGGAAAGAAGGCTGGAAACAACTTAAATCATTGTATGATTTATTATGAGAGGTAAAGCAAACATAGATGAGAATTTCTGATTCCTCTTTCTGAAGCTGAGAGACAAAGAACACTATAACGATGATTCGTGATGCAATTTATGATCTGCCCTTAAGATATTTATGAAACTATTATCTTTATTTCCCCTTTTCCTTCTCATATAATTTGATTTGTGGGAAAATTAATAAAAGAAATTACATACACAAAAGCATGGCCCATAACTGCTGCATACTCAAATTGATAAATGTGAACCATACTCAGTGTGATATTTAACAGAAATGAAAATATGATAGTACTAAAGTTATATCTCTTCTTTTTTTTTTTTTTTCTCTTCATTGGCTCTGCTATTAAATGAAAGGAAATCTGAATATTATGCATCTTGACAATGGACTCTTACATAGTGAAACAGCATTTAACATTATTAAAATGTGAATTATTCTTGTAATTTCAATTTTTTTCAACACTAAAACTGATTGATCTACATAATATTCACTTGGTAAGTCACAGAAATATAGTAACAGTAAATTTCTGAAAGCAATTAAGTTGTCTTTTGTTAACAATAAAATTACAACCAAAGAATACTTCTTAGGTTAATAAATTTATTTGTTGCATATATAATTGAGATTTAAAGTAGAAACTAATCTAAATGGAATCAAAATGTATTTTTACGCATAATATGCTTTTAATAATATGTCTGCTTGCTTAGACAGACAACTATAGGCTCAATCTATGCACCTTGATGCAGAAATGGAAACATGCCACCAGAAAGCTCATCACAGAAAGGAGGCTTTGAAAACAGAAAAGCCAGGCCAGTGCTTCTTTGTTTTATGCTGTAGTAGCGTGGTTTCTCTGTTCTCCATGTAGAAAATAAGAACTTTTCCCTGCCTTATTGTAGTGTTGTTCTTCATCTGTTGTAAGATCACAAAGAAAAGTCTCAGATGTTATGGTGACAGTGGCTTATGATCCTAGGAAATCACTAAAAACACCTTATCATTAGTGTAAAATGAAAAATGTATTTGCTTGTAGAGCCTAAGAAAACCAAAAGAAGGCAGAAAAGCCTGGAAGAATGAGTTGCACAAAACAAAAAATACAAGCTCAGCATGCAGGTGAAACGGTGCCACCGTGACACAAAAAGACTTTCATAGCTCAGATAAGAGTGACTTTCAGAATTACCTTAAAATCAGGAATTAGAGAAAGCCTTCATATCGTGGTCAAGAAACCACTTGCCATACTTTGGTAATGCATGTTCTCTGGTTGTTACGTTTGGGTTTTGGGTTTTTTTTTTTTTTTCAGAAAATTTGTTCAGAAAATTATTTCTTCTGAATTATTTTTGCTACCACTTTTTGTGATTAGTATTTTGTGATTATTATTGTGATCTTTATGCACTGATTTTTGTGCATAAAGACTGAATACTCAGTAGATGGAGCGAAATACATAATGAGCTTAATTTAGAAATTATTAAATTATTTTAAAAAGTTTTGGTCTTGCTGTCATAATCCAAAGTCTCACTATTTCTTTGTAGGTTATAAAATAAAGGTCTCTTCTGTTTTGGGGGAGTTAGACTTCTTGGATTTTTACTATCGGAGGCTCAGTGAAGCACCATGTGCCAAATATTTCTCTAAAGTAAAGTTAAATGTTGCTAGTTTAGGATTGAATCTTGGAGGGAAAATGCTATTTGTGAAAGCAAACCACCTTATTTTCTTTTAAACACTGTAATTGTTTGAAGCTATTCAGAGGTTATACCATAGCTTTGTCAAATTTTCTAAGTTTTCTTAGAAAACTTTCTAAAGTGTGTTTCTGAGCATGAATCTGCTGTGTGCATATGTTCTAGGTAAATAGTGGCACTGAAGTTCTGCCATATTTATTTCTGAATTTCCAAATAATCTGCCTAAAGTAGTGTTTTTCACCCACACACAGACTTTTGGTATAAAGAGGAAGAGAACCGAAGGGCAGGAGCAACTGTTTTATTCGGACTCTATGTCTCCATGATATATTTGAAGCACCACCTCATGCATTTCCCTGGATGAAGTGACAACAGGAGTTTACAGTGGGATTAAGGCTTCTCACCAAACCACTGCCTGCCATTCAATTACGTGATGTCGGCAGCAGAAAAACCCAGCCTTTTCTGCACACGACTTGCCGTCACCTTTGTTTTTACTGGTTTGTAAAATAAGTGAAATGTGCATGCATGAACACTGAGCATCCAGCTGTTCCTGTTGGCAAGCCTCCAGTAGCAGAGGTATAGCGTTCCAGGGTTACAAATTAACACACTCATAGTGGGAAAGTGGTTGGTTTCTTTTTTTATTCCCAGTTTCTGCAAGCATAGTGCAACATAAAACTATGTTTTTTCTCTCTCCTGGATGGCAGGACTGACCTTCAACCAAATATTTAAGAAACTCTGAAGAGCATGACGTACTCCACACTGCATGATTCAACAGGATGGAAACCTACCACTACAGGAGGTCATCAAGAAAGTAAGATGAAGCAGCACTCTGAAAGGAACAGCAGCAGGACATGGCTTAAAATATTATGAAAGGAAGAACACTGTTTTCTTAAAGGGCAGCAGTCTCCATTGTGGAGGGAATACATTTGCATTGCAACACTCTTAGAAGTTATGTGATTTTCAGTAGGGTGTCATGGCATCCAGACAAAATGCCACACATACAAAAAAAGTTTTTATAATCTATTGTATGCTTTCAAAAACTGACTGAATATGTGCATGCCACTGTGGAGGACTTAAGTGGTTTAAAGAGAAAAAGTTCTACAGCTTCCTCACCTAAACAAAAAATACTTCTTTTCCCTTTAAAGGAAAGGGCACAGATAAGTTTTAGAAGTATTGATTGCAACTTTAATTACAGAAGTCATATAAAGTGGATGTGGTAACAGCATATAACAGAAAATCCTTTTCAGTCTCATATTTTTTTCAGAATATGCTTCTGAAGGGAGAATTTAGGTTCTTATGTGTAAAGGTCAGGAGCAATATTTTTTAAAGAAAGATGCAAGACCAATACATTCTCTACAGCTTTGTGATTTATGGTAGCATAAACCATCCTGGTTTATCTGAGCATGATTTGATTGCCTTAGCATCCTCTTCTGCCAAAGTGGGGGTGCTGACTGACGGCCAGCTGAACATGAGCCTGCAGTGTGCTCAGGCAGCCGAGGCGGCCAACAGCATCCTGGCCTGTATCAGAAATAGCACAGCCAGCAGGGCCAGGGCAGTGGCCCAGGTGCGGCACACACACACAGTGCCCCCGTCTACTGGGCACCAGTGAGGCTGCACCTAGGATACCGTGTTCTGCTCTGGGCCCCTTGCTACAAGAAAGACGTCAAGGTGCTGGAGTGCGTCCAAAGAAGGGCAACAAAGCTGGTGAGGGGTCCAGAGAATAAGTCTTATGAGGAGAAGCTGAGGGAACTGGGTTTGTTTAGTCTGGAGAAGAGAAAGCTCAGGGGAGACCTTATTACTCTCTACAATTACCTGAAAGGAGGTTGTAGTGAGGTGGGGGTTATTCTCCCAAGTAACAAGCGATAAGACAGGAGGAGATGGCCTCAAGTTGTGCCAGGGGAGGTTTAGATTGGATATTAGTAAAAATTTCTTCACTGACAGGAATGTTAAGCATTGGAACGGGCTTCCCAGGGAAGTGATGGAATCACTGTCCCTGGAAGTATCCAAAAACTGTGTAGATGAGGCCCTCAGTGGTGGTCTTGGCAATCCTGGGGTAATGGTTGGACTTGATGATCTTAAAGGTCTTTTCCGACATAGTCAATTCTATGATTCTATGCTGTAGCATTAGAAATAGCAGTTGCATTGGGATGATCCTACTAATCAAAGCAACAATCCATCACTGCTGTGTCCAGTCTCTGATGGTGGCCTGTCATAGGTGCATAGTGAAAGCATACTGAAAATAAAAGTAGAGTAAATGCATGATCCTTAAATATTTCCTCCAAGTTAAAACAAAATTAATAATTTGTTTTATTATATTACTTTTTCCCACACCATATATTTTGATGGGGTTTCTTTTATTATTGCTTTAATTATTTCTTAACCTATTTTGTCTACTATCACATGCCATGGCAAAGTTATATGATTTTACAGTCATTCTTTTCCTTTCCTTGATTTAAATCTGTCACTTGATAATTTCAGCAAGTGTCACCTAGTTTAAGAAAAAAGTCAATAGATTCCTCCTCCACACCCCTGCCCTGCTTAATTCAGAGCCTTTCTAAGTCTATAGCTATTACATTCTCTCCAAGCCATCCCTAAACAGCTATATAAGTTATATGTAAGAACTTACATAAGGTTCTTATATAGAAGCCACCTGATGGTTAGCCTCATCACCCTTTTTTCTATGTCTAGTTCTTTTTGAAAGTACTAAGTCTGTATTACAGAAATTATCAATTTTCTTTGTGCATTGTTGCAGAATAACCTAGATTTTTCTATGAAGCTGGAATTTCACCAGTGATCTTCCTTTCCTCTGGCAGTAAAGCTGATTTAAAGGATGACTAATATACTTAGCATGTTGTCAATTTCGCATTGAAATATTGAGCAAATATCATATGATCTGTATGATTTATTAAGATTTAATTTATTGATCTGTTTTTGAAAATTATCTATTGGCATGTCTAACTGAAACAGTTCCTCAGACTTACGTCCTATTAAGAAACTCTGTGTTATCAGTTTTTCTTAGGCTTCTCTGCTATGAACATCATGGCATTGGATGCTCAAATTTTTTTGTGATGGCTTTTTCTTACCATAGTTTCCCTTTTGTACCTACAAGATGTAATGACCCTGAAACTGAAGATCTCTGGCACAGGATTGCAAGGCCATATACTTATTTGGCAAGGTGATAAGTCTGTAAAATTAGTCATAGCCTTGGGGTATTTACTAAGACATTCCTCAAATCTTTTCTTTGTCTTGCATCATTAATATTTTCATATTTATGCTATGAATGGTAATGCTGCTTCTGGTCTGATTTACTCTAACTTCCCTGGTTTTGATGTATTTTTGCTGTAAGATCCTTGATTTCATTTCATTATGGTACATCCTATAAGTAAGATCTTCCTTTTTCAGATAGGGCCTTTTAGATGTGCTTTTGTTATTTTTCTTCTGATTGGCTAGTGTGGTGTCTTTAGCTATTTTTCATGCTGAATTTTACCTTTTCAGCTGCTCTTTTTGTTTTCCCTTTTTTACAATCTTCACATCTTTATATACTACTGCTAATTGAAGGTAAGCAATAGTCTTATGAATAGGTAATTCTGTATCTCTTTTCTTCTATAAGGGTATAAGTCACTGTTTCAAAGTCACTGTTTGACTGACATATTTTGAACCAAATCCTGCCTCTGTTCAGAATAAAAATCAGGGGTTTTTTTTTCTCTTTTTGTGAGTTCTGCAATGAGTTGCTTTGAGTAGTAGTCATTATATGATATCAAAAATCTGTATTTTGCATTATGTAGCATGTCATTTATCCATTGTAGAGTATGTTCTCATTTATGGTTTTATTGACCACTCTTGGAATAAGATATCCATTAATCAGTTTAATTGAGCCTTTCTTCTGACCTAAAAACAGATCAGTCAAACTTCTGATCTTATTTATTCATATATAGTGAAATGTTTTTACTATTAAAATGGATCCCAGATTTACTTTGGGAACCTTAATAGTCTACAGGTAAAGAATAGAAAGAAAGCAGTTTCTAAAAACGGAAGGAAGAAAGGTCATTCGTAAACTGAAGAAGCTGATATCGAGATGTTTAAAGATCAAAGCAAATTTCCCCAAAGAGCAGCTATAGATGTAGTCCACGAAGGAACTGTGGAGTTCTGTGAGTGAAATAAAATTGCCTACGGAAAATAATGGAGAATACTGTAAAACTTAATTATTACTATGTTACACAAGACCCCAAAAATAACTCTCAAAAGCCCCTTTTACCCCTGAAACTGCAAGACAGCAAATTGCTTTTATGTGGAGAAAGAAGAGGTAGAAATTGTGCTTTAAATTAGAATTTTGTCATTTGGTTCCAGTGGATTTCATGTGACAAGGTTTCAAGATAAACGGAAGAAATAAAGTATTTTCCCAAATTACTAAGGTATGCTTCTATTGTGCTGAGTCTGTGCACCCACTACACACTAGATTTGTGCTTAACCCTGGTATTCCTTCTCTGAAATGGCAAACATGCCCATGGCACTTAGTACAAATGTCATTGTGAATGAAATGCTGAAGTACTGGCTATGAATTGCCTATCCACATAATCTGTAAATTACTTAATAATCCATAAAAGGGAATAGACTGTGTCATGTCAAAGGTTTTTGCTGTATCTCAATGAATACAGCTCTGCAAAAGTCACTTAAGCTCTATAGATGTATTCATTTACTCTGGGAAAATCTCCTAAGGACTCAGGTAGAGGAAAGTTTTCAGCATCTAATCCTTGTAGCACAGATCTCCAACACTGCAAGGAAAAGATGCTCCAGTAGTGGTTCAGGTAATAGTCTCTCTCACTGGCCCACAATCCTAGAAAAAATAGTTGAAGTCTAGAGAATAACATGGCATAATTGAACAGGGAAAAATGGAAATTGTATCATGTCATTCTGATTTACTACATAGCATAATGCATGTTTTATATGAGGGGAGAAAAGACCACCTTTCTGTGAGAAATCTGTGGGAGTAGAGTAGTTACATTGAGGGGTTTCTTTCATGTTGATGTACTTCTACCTTAGAACCCTTTTGATGCTGCACTAAAGATAATACTACTTTTAGTAATATGTTACTTAAATGTAATATGTAATGTATGCATACCATAATCCCATCCCTCCAAAGAATACAACCAGGCTGGGTCAACTTAGAAAAGTGGTCTCTTGTAAAGCTGGTGTCAGATCTTACAGCTCCTGTATATATTAATCAGGTCTAGTCATTGAAGACTGCTCAAGTGTTTACAGTGAATTACAAAGAATTTACGGGATTATTGTGAAAGAAAAAAAAGTTTTGTCTGGAGAAATGCTGACAGTCTCTTAATACAGAAAGACCAGTATGGGTGCCTTATGATCCATGTCAAAGAAAGATTTCAGTGTGGCTAATATTTTAGTACAGCTGCATAACAAAAAATAGTCAAAAGAAAAAAACCTACATAGCTGAGATTCAAATACGCTCATAAAGCACAGTGTTTGGATGCTCAGTGAGCTTTGCAGACCCAATAAGTTTCACTTGTCACATCACAAGCCTTAGGCACTCTTGTCCTATGATGGCATCTTGTTAGTAAGCAGCAGATCTCAGCAGAAACAAAAGCTTAGGGCATCTCTGCTGAACTGCCCATGAACTCCAGTTTTATTAGAATTCTGCCTAACAAGAAACTTGGTTACTAATTTGATTTGTAGAAGAGCAAAATCCTGGCAAATTAAAAGCAGCAAACACTCCCAAGTGATTTGCTGCAAAGCAGAATAAATAAGTAACTGCTTTAAATGAATCATATTCCACTAATGTCCCATAACAGCAAAAGTAGGATTTTTCCCTTGTTTATGAGTGAAGTTGCCTTATTTGAAAATATCCATTATTTGAAGCATTGATAGTAAAGATGGTTTATAGACAAAGACTTGATTATGTCAGTCCTTGAATCAAAAGTTGCCATTTATACATTATTGTCGATGTCAGGAGACAAACAAGTCATCATCATCTAACTCAAAAATTGCTTCAGAGTTCACAAGAGAAACATATTTGGAAAACAGTAGGAAGATTTTCATGCTTAACATCATTATCACACAATTACAAGGAATGAGAAATATTTCTCACATGTATGCCTCGTGCTGTAGCAAAATAATTGCTTAAACACCTAAGTTCAATATCAAACAAGCCGGGCAAACTCAAAGTATATTTTGCTATTTTTCTCCAATTTCAAGATTTGTAAGACATTGTAACAAGAGCTAACTGCAATAGGTGAAATTAAACAGTGAAAACTGTAGCAGATGGGTCTATTCTAAGTTTTGACATACGGAAGAATTTGAGAGTCCAAAATGCCTTGACCTATTTTGCAGGGTCAGAGCTGAGGCAAACGTTCACAATAATTCTCAAAATAGCAACATTCCCTGCAAATATAAAAATATAGAAGAAATGAGGACTTTCAACTATAATGCTAGATAGAATGAAACATTTAGCACTGGCATGCTGTGCTCTTGTTCATTCCCTATTCATTCGTTCTTCACCATCTTACTGTTTTTCTCAGATTTCTGTCACTCTTCCACAAACGAAACAAAACAAATGTGTCAATTCTCACAGAGGAACCTCTGCTTTTGGTGCTCATCATCATTCATTGTTTTATTTGCCTTTCTTTTCAAAAACTTTAAGTTAAAGCTAAGCTAAACCTTAAGTTGTAGAAATTATTCCTCTCCTGATTTTACAAACAGCTCATGTATTAATCTTTACTCACCTTAGCAGTGCCACTACAGTGTAATGCTTAATTTACATTAATAATCCCAATGATTTCAGTTGGTTTCCTGTTGTAGGACTGAAAGGCAAATATGCATCTTTAGTCACATGCCTAATTTGGCATTTAGTCCCACAATAAGAATCAGATGAAGCCATTGGGATTACCAATGCATGTTAAACATTTAAATATTTTCTGGATTAACAGTCAATTGTACTTAACTGTTTGTCACAGTCAATAGAGGTAACTAAGGTGAATCGTCATTATTATGTAATTCTAACAATCATGGAAGAAAAACACAAGTTCCTTCCTCAGAAGCTGTTTAGGGTTGATTTTTATTCTGAAACATAGAAGGTACAAACTACCATACAAGTACAGCCTAGAGATGCATGCATAACACTTAAAAATATAGCTTGCTGATACTTGTGTGAAATTCTTGAGAATGGTGATATTCTCATCCCACAGAGGGTGCTTAACAGCTGTAAACCCCAGTGGTATTTCGCTGTTCTTAGCTGTTAGAATATCTATTTACTAGCTAGAAATAAATAAAGGGTTTTCTGTGGAAGGAGGTCAACACTGGTGTCCCACCAAATTTCTGTTTGAACCCATGTTAATGTATTCTTAAATACCCTGGAGATGGAGTTGAATGAGAGTAAATAGTTTGCTGTTAAACCAAAATTTCAGGATTGTAGTAAAGAAAAGGACCAACTGTGAGTAATTATAAAGGGACAAAAAAACCCCCCTCAGACTGGGTGATAAAACGGCTGATGAAAATAATAGTATGAAATGCAAAATAATAGCAAGAAAATATTTTAGTTTTATGTATGCAGTGATGAGTTCTGAGTTGCCTATTATTATTCAGGGATGAGATTATGGGACTGCAGCAGATAAAGTTATCCACATCACAATAAATGTTTTCTAAGAAAGCAGCATTTCAATGTAAAGTGTTACAAAAAAAAGCAGAGTGTCAAAAAAAAGAGCAAACAGAAAAAAAAACCCAATACATTCTGCTCCTCTCAAAAACTATGACAGCTTCTTCTTTTGAAAACTGCACAGTACTCTGGTTCACCTTCTCAAAAGGGATAGAGTAGACCTGCATGGCAAGGTGTGACAAGGATACAAGATTTAAGGCTTGATTGGGCATTTGGTCTTGCAAGTTGTGGCTGCTTTCACGAACTTGTCCTTTTCTGTCTCGGTGCTCCTCCAACTCTTCAAGGTTTGTTGAGTTTGTTGGTGCCAATTTTCTCATGTCCCTGTGACAGGTGATCACAATTTGTTGAAGGAAGACAGTCTTTATGAATGATATATGTGTATCACACTGCTTAGTCAGTGATTTGTCTCAACCTCTCGGCCATCTTTTTCCCAGTTATGTTTTCTGTGCTTTTAAGTGCTGCCCTAGATGACAGTGGAACTAGTCTGACACTTGCTCAGCAGCAGTTAACAACAGACTAAAAATGTTTTCATAACACTGTTTATATCTAATTGCAGTAACATTCAGATATTTCATGTAATTTTGAGCTCTCATCTTTTCTTTCTTCTGAAACTTGTGTTCACATTGTTAAGCAGAATAATTTTTTGTTCTTGATGTAGAAATAATTTTGAGGTCTGGAAAGGTCAAACAGCTCATAGCCTGCACTATTTTTACAGATTAATTGGCACAAAAGAATAATTATAGGAGTTGGAAATTCACAACAGGAAAATCCTCAGTATGTGAAAAACCTGCTTTTGAGAAGGAGCCAGTTAAGGGACAAAGGAGAAATACATTACCTGTCCTCAGCCTTTGTGACGTTCTAAAGCACAAAAGAGGGATAGAAGGTGGTTATCATCATTTAGAAGCTTTGTACAATATAAAGCACTAGAGGAGTAAAAACCATAGTGAGGATCCTTAGGGTAAGTGTAGATCATCAAAGGAACCAAGTTAGTAAGGCCTGGCTAGCTATCACTTAAGAACTGACAGTAGAGGCTTCCTTTACCTCCTTCAGCTGTGAAATGCACTGGTTTAACATACCATGCTTAGGTTTCCTCTGTTTTTAGTTTCCTCTGTTAGTCTGAATCTGATGCGGAAACTACCTTTCATCATAAAGTGTGGTGTACTCTGCAGATGTGGGAGATGGGCATGGGCATGGACCAGCTTAAGCCTTTGCCTGAGTTCTAATATCTATAAGATGGTAGGCATTACTCTAAAGCTGAACAGCTGTGGAGCAGAAGGATTTTTCAGACATACATTATCCTATTTACTGTGGTCATGTCAATACTAAAGGAGAACGTTTAGAGTTGATGGTGTCTAATATTTCATATACTTTTCTTGATAATCATTATCCACCAGAGGAAGCTGCTCTGGAAATAATTTTAAAAATAGTTTGTAATGTAGATTTTGGCTACAAGACATAATTCTTCCTTGCCTTCAGCCTAAAGGAACAGGGATGTTTTAGAAGTATGTGTACTGAAGTATAAGATCAATCTTAATACATGCAGTATGCCTTTTTATAACCATGTGTCATGCTTTTATCCATTTTATAAACAACTTTCAGTCCTAGGGTTCATGAGAAAAGCTAATGCACAAGGCTCTGTGCCAGTTTAACAGCAGAGTTATTAAGATATGATATTAATGGAAATAACCTCTGTCAGTGAGATGGACTAAGCTTACTTCTGAAGCCTATCTGGTCTTTACCAGTTTTATATTTCGGATGCTCCCTTAGGCACATCAGTGCAGTGGCACATAAAGTTGTGGAGTTAAAGGAACGTAAATTCCACCACTAAAAATATTCGTCTAAGTAAAGTAAGAAGGAAAGTTCAAAGTTGCTCATAATTTGTTGAGCCAGTGACTTCTGAATACTAAATATTTTCTTTTCTAAATGTTAGATTGGAGTGTGTAGAAGTGGTTGAATCTTTCACAATTTCTCTTAATTTACTGTTGTGGTATCTTTCTTTTGCTTTTCTTTGTTTACCAGTTCTCTGAAATCCTTAGTCATACGTAGCTAATATACTAAGCTTACTTACAAGAATAATCCTGACAATCTTAAAAATTAGATACGTATGTCATCATACATTAATCTGTTCACATCTACAGCAAGTATTTCCCAAATCAACACTTTGAACAGCAAATAACATAGCAATTCAGGTCAAGTCTGCAGTTTTTAAATTCCAACTATATATCTTAGTCATCCTTCAGATTATTTCTCCAGGTATGTGCAAATGAATAGGTGGTTTTTAAGAATTGGTTGCTGGGAATGTTTTGTTATTCTTGTATTTCCACAAAGAGCAAATACAATCATGTTTAAGGTAATTTAAGAGAAGTTTTTACATTGTACTTGAAGTGGACTGCATATATATAGGTGTCCTGGGTTCCACTACAGCAGTCATTTTGTCTCCTTCTTAGTAGCTGGTGCAGTGCTGTGCTTTTGACTTTCAGTCTGGGAACAACGCTGATAACACCGATGTTTTTAGTTGTTGCTCAGTAATGTTTACTCTGACCAAGGACTTTCTCAGTCTCATGCTCTGCCAGAGAGGAGGGGAAGCCAGGAGGAAGCAGAGACAGGACACCTGACCCAAACTGGCCAAAGGGGTATTCCATACCACAGCACGTCATGCCCAGTATAGAAACTGGGGGGAGTTACCCGGAAGGCCCAGATCGCTGCTCGGGTCGGGCTGGGTATCGGTCGGCGGGTGGTGAGCAGTTGTGTCCTCTCCCCTTGTTATTTCCCTTATCATTGTTATTGGTAGCAGTAGTGGTTTGTATTATACCTTAGTTACTGGACTGTTCTTATATCAACCCGTGGGAGTTACATTCTTCTGATTCTCCTCCCCATCCCTCCGGGAGCAGGGGGAGGAGGGAAGAGGGGAGGGAGTGAGCGAGCGGCTACATGGTTCCAAGTTGCTGGCTGGGCTTGAACCACAACAATAGGGCAAACAGGAATGGTCTTTAGAAAATATTGCTATCCATACAAATTTTAAAGTTCTGTGTATGTAAAACAAAACAAAACAACAAACAAAAGAGTAAGTGGATGCATTTTACAGTATCTACTTTATCTGTCTCTCTCACAAAGAAATGTAACTACCTATCTCTAGAACACTCTGAGAGAGGACAAAAACCAAAATACTTTGAGATAAATCCCTTAACAACTAGGGACTGAATTTCTTCGCTGGAATGCTAAAACTGTAATACCTTATTTTCTAAGATTACATAAAATGGTAATATACCCTAAATGTTTAGATGCTCTGTTACGTAAAGAAAATCAATAATTTTTGCAAGCAGCTGCTGAGTCTGATCAATCATTAATCTATATTCTGCTCCAAAATCTGTCATGTGTTTTTAACAAAGAAGATTTTTTGTATCAAACAGTAGACAGATTAAATGCAATTTATTGAGAATAAGTTTGAGGCAGATTTCTTAGTCGACTTGCCAGTGCATCTTTATGAACAGCTACAGGTAGCTGCAGTGAGATGCATTTACAACTTCCAATAAGCTTAAATCTAAATTATCAGCAGCATGCCTGAGGCTGTGGTGAAAAACTAGGGCAGATTCACTGCCTTAGAAGCCAATAAAGGCAAGTTTGCTACTTGCTACAGCTACTGGCAAGGGAGAGCATCCATTCAGCACCTGCTGTATTTCAAGCTCCATTGAGCTGCTTCTGGGCATCTCATCTGATAGCCCTGAAGGAGAGTTTAAATTTGAGCAAAGTCCAAAGAAAAATCAAACAAATGTTTTCTGCCTTGAAGCACTAGATAGAAAGAAAATCTATATATTGCATAAAGCAGTAACTAACATACATTTGTATATGCTTTACATAATTTTATAGGTTAGCCTTCTGTTTAACTGACAAGGGGAATGCCAGTAAACCTGACACCACAGCTTTTTTTTTTTTTTTTGCAGTTCTGGCAGTAGAAAGAGGCACTTCGGATACACTGTGATATGATGTGATCTTTCCTGTGAGTACCCTTAGTGGTGACAGTTGCTAAGAGTCCCAAACAAGTCTGGATTCTGGTCTTAACGCATAAATTTATAACAGGAAATACATAGTAAGGAAAAGTTATTATTACTTATACCGTTGTAATTTCCACTTCTCTTCCTTGATTCATCATTTATAAATTCCCGGTACAGCTTCCACATTGGGAAAGAGAATAAAAGCATGTGCTTTGAAGTACAAAATATATTAATGTAGGTGACCCATTAGATTCCCCCATTACCATTGCTTTCTTAAATTGGGACTGGTTGGCCCAGCTTCATACCAGATTATCAGCAAAGTAGTTCACTGTTGCCTTAGGCTTTTTAGCACGAGTTATCCTTTAATTTAATTTCAACATTATCAGCTCATGTCATGGTGTTTTTCTAGACAGAAATGTCATGTTTTAGAGACAAACTGTGATTTTTTTAAAAATATTTTGTTACCTGCGTTTTTCTATATTCAATAGCATAGGTAAAACTGCATGAAAATAAACTTTCTTTTTTTCCATTATGACTAATCAAACTAGAAGGGCTGCTGAGGCATTTAGTGCAGAAAGGTATGCAATGTAAAGGAAACTTCATTTTTCAATTAATTTATTTTTCAGAGAGATAACTTCTTCTGGAGTGGGATTAGAGCTGAAGAAAGAAAAGGAATGGCAAGGAACTAAAAATTTCTAGAAGGCATCTTCCCAGTTTCTATGGAAGAAGGATTTTATAAAGCTGCCTAGAAATTTGGAGGTTTTCTCCAAAGTATCAGTCTGCAACTTCAGATTTGAGAAAACTGAGAGACACCAGGAACACTGAAATACTAAAGTAAGTAAAATTATTTTCTTTTCCCAGCACAGAGAAAAGCTGTAGGTGCTTCACAGAAATATAATGGAGAAAAGGAATATTCTGAGACTAAGGCTATTTAGTCAATGTACTCTCTAAAGGAAATCGTAAAGTGATTAACAACATGAAGCAGACCTAGGGCATACAGCCAGGGATTTATCTCCTCTAGTAAGCAAGATATGAGAAGAGGCTATTGCAATGGTGTTATTAAAATTTTCACTGATTGCAGGTATTATTGGAACATTTAGCCTGACCTCTGTAGTAACTGGTCCTTATTTTTTGCCAAGATACTCCGTACTGAATCCAAAAATATTCCTGGATAAACCATGTCTTCCAGAAAAGCAGCAGGTGAGTACACCTATGCTATTAATAAGGCATTGCAATAGTTAACCCCACTTAGAGTTGAAATTGCATGTATTTTCTCATATGAATCCGTGTGATTTTAGACTTTCAGTGCCTGTTTCTTAATCTTGTCTTCTTTAAGTGTTGTGCAGTGTTTTCTCTTTGTGAAGGTATTTAGGCACTACCTGAATTACCACTACTGGTGATGGGGCAGAGTTAAAAAAAAGCCATTTGTGAGGTTTCTCCCTGTAAGAAGTTACTTTGGACTTTGGACTTTTGTCTGTTTAACTGACACAGTTAAACAGGGAGAAAAGGGTGCTGAGATGACAACTGTCATGCAAACTCCTACTCAGCATATTGCAGCCGTGTCTGTCAGAAGATGCAACTAATTACCCACCAACATATTTGACATGGTAATGCTTAAATCTTCTTACTTTCTGTAGACCCATTCTACCATGCATTTTCCATAATGCCTTGAAATCCCTTGGTCAGATTTCCATATCCTGTAAGCTTTAATTTTATATTGCTTTGTATTCTATTTCCTTCGTGTTGTTTTCTTATACTGTTAAGTACTGTCCTCACATTGCCCTGAACCAGGATGCACTTCTGGATGTAATTCTCATCTTGATGACAGAGTTGTTACCACAGGATTCTTCCTGTCTAGCAACCACCTTATTTTTAAAGAATTTCCAAATTTCTTTTGGTATCTTTCTCTTTAAGCATGTTTTTCTAAACTGTTTCACTTACGGTGGCCTTCATTTTGGGCAAAATCACTCCTTTGGAAACTTACTTAGTAACACAATTCTTAGCAGCTGGGACTATGTTCTTTTTCCTTATAGAAAAATCAGTGGGCAGCTGCATTTCAGCTACTGGTCTGTTGGTCTAGAAACAATGTCCAGTTCTGTTATTGATTAATCTTTATTCAAACTAATGACATCCAAATTAAATTAGAATTGCAATTAAAAGCAGTGTCTTTTGAGCTTGGAAATTATCTTCCTCGTTTAGCATTGTCATTATTCTACTCTTTGGTATCCCATAAGCTCTAATCAAACAGCATTGCCCAAAATCCAGTTTTTCTTTATGCATGTTAGAGAAATACTTAAGAATGACCTTGAACTGGTAATATTTTTTTTAATAACTGTTTTCAAATATTTATATGACCTTTCTTAATTACCACAGTTTTCTAAATATGGGGAGGGAGTGTGTGTAATTTATTTCTTACCGTTATTCACATGCATTAAGGTTCTGCATTATCAATACTTGATCTAGTTACAGATTTGCCTAGTATAGAGTGACTACCATCTTATTCCATCTTTTTCTTTGTTCTTCCCGCCCCCCCCCCGCTTCTTTTACCTTGGTAAGAAGCTTATTGGTGACTTTTTAACATTGGAATAATCTGACTTGTTCAGCCGGTTTCAGGAATTACTTTGCTCTTCTCATGAGTCATAACAATTCTTTTCTTTAGCAAAACAACTGGCACTAGTTATATAAGCAGTTTTATATTCCTTGTCAGCTCAGCTGAACTTGTTTGCAATATGCTGAGTAGGAGTTTGCATGACAGTTGTCATCTCAGCACCCTTTTCTCCCTGTTGCTAGTGCAACAGGCTACTTGATGTCCAGCTAGTCTCTGAGATCATTATCTCATTATCATCATCACATTTGGAAAAGCAGCCTGTTCTCATTGTCTAGCCTCCTCCCTTATGAGTATGTTGTGTACTATTTTGCAAAAACAAATCTTCCATTTTGCACGAGCTATGCAGACACTAGTATGTCTGCAGCACTTGCAATAACAAATTGTTCTGCAATAACAGCTCTAGAATGTTGCTAATATCCTGAATCTCCTACTATTGAAGTAGGTCTCTGATAGCAAAGTATGTCATTAGAGGCAGCATATAATTTTATAATTCCCTGCAATTTACAGTTGTATTTTTATTTTTGCTCCAGGCAATTGGCACATCTTTTGCATTTGGTACTGAGAGCTTTCACTCTCACCTTAGCTGTAGTAATGCTTTCAGCTCTTTTTCTGCAGTCTCTGAAATACTGTGTAAGTAGATGCATCTTTTAACCGAGGAGCTGACAAATTAGAAAGACGTATTTTAGTTCAAACTGTACTTCTCAGGACTGATTGTTACCTTGAAGCTTACTTAACCTCTAACACTAAGGCAAATGGAAATTCACTACTAACTCACAATGTATATTTCAACTGCTGGAACACTCCTCTTTAAATGAATGATTTAAATTAATGGAGGTGGATTGAATACGACAGGCCAACAGCTATGTATGAAAATGTACTCTGTTATCAGCCTATATCTACCTCTGAATAGGAAGTACCCCTTCTAAAATGAGTACAGGATGTGCATGCCAGTTGCACATGCAACCTAAAATTTGATAGTCTCCCTAATTGCTAACATACTGAATGACTCTCATACATACAAATGAACACTTAACACGTTTTTGTAGCTCATTTGCCTTTATGAGTATTTTTAAAGGGCACAGTCCTGAAAATTATAACTCCAGAAATCTGCAGAAGCGACATCCTGTTACCACTCTTAAAAGAGGAAGAAATGTCATTCCTTGTGTGTTAGTTACCAGTGAAGACACTGTAGAAGCCTAGGAGGATGCTATTAATTCTTTACATCAGCAAGGCAGTGTCAAAAGAATCTTCTCCAGACATAATTAGGAACTGAAACCTAGGTTCCTCAACTCAGTGTGCTCTTTGCTTGCTTTAGGACAATAAACAACTCGTAATTAGATGTGAATTCTTGTGATAACATGATTTTTAGAAGGTTTCAAAGTGAAGGCTTACAAAGCAATAAAATTGTACTGCCACATGCAACAACAAGAAGCTCTCTCTCTCAAACACATAGCCCTTAAGTGGCTCAGGAGACTGTCATCCTATGTCTGCATCAAATAGGCTGGACTGTCTGTGACACTCAGTGGTTCATTCAAAGTAATAACTTGTCATTTGAACTCTGTTTCTACACATTCACAAGCAAAATAGTAAACTTCTTTCTTTTGGATATCCCCAGTGTGACAAGAAAAGATGCATGAAGAAACACCCATTCTCCTTCTAAGAATAATCTAGCCTGACAGGACATAGGGAGCAGTATCGACCTGCACTCATGACTTCAGTTTTTATGCTTTTATTTGGTTTTAATGAAAGAGCATTACATAGCTAGTACAGAATAACCTAGAATTGCTCTTATTTCACATTACTATTTTACACACATATTATTTTAATGTACATTTGAACATTCAAATTTATAATACTTAAAAAATAATTATTTTGAAGAGCAAAACAGGTTTCAGTTTTGGAAATGAGATTAAGGCTTCACTAAAAATTGATGTATATGGTACTTCGTATTTTAAAATATGTTTGTAAATAGGGAAGAATAGTCTCTCCTTTATGAAGCCATTTTTTGAACAATACTTTAATAAAGGAGTGATTTATGCATTTCATCAGATGCTTCACAGTGAATGATATTTTCCATTGGCATGTAAAGTATTTCTCTAAAATCAAAACTGCTGACTATCCCCAGGACACTTGGTTGTAGTCCGAATGGCTTCATTTGGATGATTTCCTTTACGAAATGTGAATTTTCCCCTTGCTGTGATATACCTATGATATAATCTACAATCAGCAGTAATGAAACTTAATGACGGGCAATCTACATAAACAACTAGATATTTCTGTTAATAAAATAGGCTTCCTGAAACACTTCTTCAGTTGCAGCAAGGTCTAAGAAATCACTGTTATGTAGGGTATGCTGGAACAAAGCATTCCTGTAGGAAGCTGGATCGTCTCACACTTATGTTTCTGATTCTCTCTCAGCAATAAGTGTAAAGCTCATGCTTTTGGCTCCATCATGGAGCTAGCAATTGTAACTGCAACTAAACTGTTGACACTCATCCTTACATTTAAGTATCTTTAATATCTCTACCCTACCTAATTGTAGGATAAATTCAGACGGTCATAAGACATTTTAAAAGCACATGATGTTTATTAAGATATTGTTAGGAAGAGTAGAAAGATTGCTAAGCTATCAAAAGTAATAATTATAGTTTGCAGGTTAATGCATTTTTTAGACTTTATTTAGAAATGCAAACATGATGAAAAAATTTCTTTCAAGTTCTCAGTGAAGAAGCTGGTTTAGTACATTCCTATTCATCAAATAACACTCTAACTTTCACAAGTTCTTTAAATTCATAATCACTCTCCATGCTTATGAACTTTTAGTAGTCATACAAATGTTCTTTCTTACTGAATAATCCCGGTATGTATATCAAAACTGCAGAATTTTGGTCTGCTTTGGTGAAGCTTTTCAATCATTTCCACTTTAAAAACTACTATATACCATTTATTTCATGATTCATACTGTGTCATTGCCACATTAGCCTCAGCTTTTAAATTCTGTTGCTGTTTTCGACAAAGGGTATAGCTCCTTCCTCATATGCCCATAAGAAAAAAATCTTCAAAAAAACAAGCTCAATGTGGTTTGAAATATAACAAAATGATCACACATACTGACATGTCACATAATAGTTATCTTCTAGTCTTTCCTCAAATAAGGACATAGCGCAGTTTACAT
Organism: Nestor notabilis; assembly: GCF_000696875.1. Classification (NCBI taxonomy): domain Eukaryota; kingdom Metazoa; phylum Chordata; class Aves; order Psittaciformes; family Psittacidae; genus Nestor; species Nestor notabilis. The sequence goes on along the minus strand of NW_009918205.1, from coordinate 11,312 downwards.
TCTTAGATTCACTGTGTTTTAGACACAGTTGAAATGGCAGTTACTATTTTTAGGATGTGCTTTGTGTATATTGAGAAATTCAAAAATCCTTCTGTCTGATACAGATTTCTGTGTGTGGACTGATCAAGGGGGATGACTAACCAGGTTTGCCCAGGGTCACCATACTTTGAAACAGATTCTTCTGTTCCAAAATGCTGGCAACTTATTAATGAGGCACTTTATGAATTTTCATTTTTCAGAATTTTAAGCATTGTGTGACTATACCATATTAATAAATATGTACAAAGGCTAATTCTACTAAATTCAGGCACCCTCTTTATAAAGTAGGCTCTCTGATGTGTAATTTTCTGAAATTTACTGGCTGAACTTCTGTGGAGCTTTGGCCATGCAAAATACCTGGCATTCCAGCTGGGAAAAAACAGCATTTGAGACCTTGTTAAGTGAGGAACTTTATGGGGTGGATTTCCCCCAAAAGGAGAATTTCAATATGTCTCAATTTATCATTATATCTGCTGAGGAACTTTGACATTTTTCAACTTATTGTCAATGTCCTTATACAACCACATTGACCAGAACTACAGTTTACTCCCTTCAAAAATAAGCAAACGAACAAACAAAAAAGTCTTAAGATCTATTTCATCTTCCATTTTTGGACTTTTGTTCTGAATAATCTGGAGAAGAAATAGTAGGCTTTTGTGACTGCATACATAGGGGGTGACCAAATATTTAGAAGCTGCTTTGTTGCATCCCTTAAAAGGCATTCTGACACAATTCCAGCTTGTTTTCAATAGGGTTTAAGTCGGGCAGAAACAAAATATCTCTTTCCATACTTCACCTGCTTCATCTTTTTTTCCTTTCCTTTAGCAGCTGACTTGTCAAAATGACTAAGCCCGTCAGCAGTTTGAGTTGTAAGCATTTTCAAAAGCATCCGGTTTTGAAATACTAATTCTTCAAAGTAGTAGACAATTGAAAAACTATGTAAGACAATGGTGCTTGACTAGAAAAGCAATACACATTTTGACAGTTTCAGACTTCCTCATAACAGTAATTAAGAAAGGAGGTAGGAGCAGCATTAGTCAAATGGATTAAAGAAGCCAGTCAAGCCCAGCACGCTAGAAGGGACCCCTGGATTTATTAAGTGAGGTCTCTGCTACTGCATGTAGCCACAATGCATTTTCCTAATCATAAAATTAGTAAGATCCTTTTAAAACAAATTTAGTTGTTTTCTCCCAATACTTGATGGAAATTTAGTCTACTACCTAAAATTTCATTCCCAATTTTCATGATTTTTTTTTTCCTTGGGCATTTTATATACGATCTTGTCCCACTCTAAATTGAACTCAGTTTCACTTTTATTATTCTAGCCCTCAAGGTCATCTGTCTCTTCCTATACAACATTCTAATCTTCTCCTTTATTGCTGGTGACTCTCAAAAAGTTATTAGCATATACCTACTTTTGTGCCAACATCACTAACATAATATTCAACAGCATTTTTTCCCCAAGACCAGTGTTTGACCAGCCTCTAAAAAAGCTGATTTTTACACAGTGAAAATAGATCTACTAAAAAAAAAAAAAAGTATATCTAAATTATAATCTGAAATAGTGCATACCCCCTAAAGGTATAAGTATATTTCTCAGTCAACTTGATTGAGTACAGTCAGAAGTTCAAGAATGGAGCTGATGGAAAAACAAAATGCCAAATAACTCATGCCAATAAAAGAAGTGCTTCTAAACACAGGTCTACAGATGGCTTCCCTTTTCTTTCATAATAACATTTAATATGGGATATGGGTTAATTTATTTTTTTTTCTCTGTAGAGAACCTCAGGAGACCAGAGGAAATTTTTCAGACTGAAATTCGAATTAGCTTGTGCTAGGAATAATGTTTCGGCTGACAAAAGGCTGACCAAAGGCTGACATAGTGCTGATTATTAATCACAGAAACTAGGTAAGCTTGGTTGAAGCTCTTTCTTTTCTTGAGAGTTTATTCCCACTGTCTTCTGCACTGACAAAATAAACCTATTACCAAATAGATAGATACAATGCTTCTGAAAATTAGTATAGATGATAACTATGTTTGTGCAATTATATTTGCTAAGCCTATCATGAAAACCACTCTTAGCAGTAGAAGCATGTTTTCTACACGGTGCTATCGAGTATCTCCTCCAAAACATGCTTCCCTGTTATGATTTTAGGTTACTTTTCCAGAAGGTGTTCAAACAAGTGTGCTTAAGCAGCTTTTTAAGTGGTTTTTATTGGTTGCAAAGCAGATTTGTGTTCATAGCAAAGACAGGTCCTTAGCTGTAGTGACCTCATTCAGCAATTACATGATAACAGATATAAGCACAGTGGTTGACTCACACATAATGGCAGTTCCATCTTCACTCAAAACCAGATGTAAGCAATGCTCAGAAAACTCTTTAAACACTGCAGGCTTTTTTCCCCCCTTTTTCAGCAACAAAATGTGTGCCTCTTCACAAGATATAAGAGTATGTGTCATTGTTATTCATGGAAACTGTCAGGCTTTTTAACTCCGCCAAGAAACATGACGAGTGAATGACAGATGGGGACCGCTATCTTGGCGAGGAAGTTCCCTGCTAGCGGAATGCCGTGGTTTGAGACCTGAAAGAAAGAAGAGATGACAATTTAACTTGTACTTATACATAAAGTCATCTGAAAAGAGGCATTTTGCTGTGAAATAGCCTAAGATGCCATGATACTAATTCCTGTGTATATAGGCTTATACTGTCTTCAGTCTTAAGATGCCAAATGGTCTTGAAAAGCTTGAAACATATAAATTAGGCTTAACACCAGTAATGCAAACCACTCTGGTGGCTTCCTAAAGGCTAGAAAGCATTTAACTCAGGTGTAATGTCTTAAGAACATGAGCTTGAAGATTGTATAAGAAACTTCAAAACCCTTACTTGTTGCTGAGGTGTTCAAACTTTAGTGACGCTTTATCTTGGTGAGTATTTTGTATGATACTTTTTCACATGCCTATTACATGCTTTTCAGGTGAGATATGTATCATCAGAGTTGTTGGCTCAAATAATATATACATCTACATTCATGATGTGCCAATGTCTGCAATGCAAGGTCATTTAAAGCACAGGAAGGACATAAGTAAAAATCACTGCTCAACTAAGCATGCTTGTGTGGGAACACACATGGACAGGAGAGGGAGGCTGATGGTGAGCTGAAGAAGAAAATTAATTTTGGCCTAAACAAAAGTCCTCGTGTGCGTTTAAATGGAGCACTTTCTTTGAACGTTGTTTAAAAACATCTTAGGCATTTTTTTCTATTTTGGATTTTAAAAGTTTCCTTACAGTGTTCATGTTTTACCTTTTTGTTTGTTGATGTTTAGTTTTTAACAAATCCACTTACTTCCACATCAATTCAAAGACTAATTTTTTTCATTGAGTAGAATCTATTATTTCAGCAGAAAGCTTCTTCCTTTTTTTTTTTCTTTTTTTCCCCTCTCCTCTAGTATATGCAAAATTGCAGATGTGTGTACCTGAAAAAAGTTCTAGGGAACTCAGGATTTACTACTTGACATGCTTCATTAATCACTTCACAAAGACCTCTTAACACTAGTTATTCTTAAATTTACCATTAACTCCCTGATGATTTTTTTTTTTAAGTCCATCTGGCTCTGTTCTTAGTTGTTTTGTTTTGGTTTTTTTTATCCTTGAACATGGAATGATCCTCTTGATATTGTATTAAGTAACTAAAATCAGCTTCCCAAGGTGTGGAAGGTCCTCTATATCCTAGATATGAAAAAATGTTTCCTCTAAATAATGGCAGGGGAAATATTCTAAACTACATTTGCTAAGGTTGGGCATTAGCATGGAACAATGTTTGTGTTTCAGAATGTTAGTTTTTTTAAAAAAACTCTCTAGCTTATTGCCTATAGCCTGATTCACCTCTCATTTACTCCAGATTGCTGTAGCTAAAATGAAGCTGTTCTTGTTCTCACTTTAAGGAAAAACTCCAAGCCAGATACATGTGTTCAAGAGCTCTAACTCTGAAGTGAAAGGACAGGACAGAATGCTTATTGATTCACATTACAGCAGCAGATTGTGTTGTTGGCTTTCCCCATGTACATTTCAGTGTTGTCTATGGACTATCAGCTCTCAAGTTAAGTTACTGCAGTTCCAGCACCTGGTGATGCTTCTGATTATTTGGAGGCAAAACAAGATCTAGAAACATACAGTAAGCTGGATATTTTGAAACAATATATATTACAACATATATATATATGGATATTTTAACACTAGAAATTGCCAGCTTTCAAAAATACTAATAAAAGTTTTAAGCATGTGGAGATGTCCACACGTAAAATTGTGTTTGCCCTCAGTTTCTTCACAGTTATTATCCTGTCTTTTACTCAGGCTGTGAGCAGAACTACTCTTCACCACCCCTCCCCTAAAACAGAAAACCAAACCAAAACAAACCACAAGAAGACAAACAAATTAAAAAAAGAAAAAAACAAACCCACATCATCTTTAAACTCAGGGCCACTGAGGTAGTGGGACTTATTTTTTACATTTGATAGCCCTTAAGACTTTATCACCTTTGTACTATTATGAAATTCACTGAAATTAAAGGGTTTTTTTCAAAATTTTTAGTCAGCTTTTGATGAAACTCTTTGGATAGTTTTATTTTTATTTCCTTCATAATATTCAGTGATGTCTGTATTTCTTATGTTTGAGCCTTTAATGTATTCTGAGTCCTACTACTGTTGAATATCCTATGAGCCCGAATAAAATCTGAGACTGAAAAGGCAACTTGTGATGTCTGAATTGCAACAGCAAAAAAAAATATCTTCCAGTTCTAATGACAGCTATTTTGAAATATGGATAACAGCTTCCATGGAAAATCCTAAATATCTGGTTAGTAACACTGTAGATCAGCTGACAGTAACTATTGGTTATAAAGATAATAGTAAGTGTTTTTCTGAGTGGCATTCTAGTCCTTCATGTTTTACCCTCAATTGCCTTATCTCTGGTCTTCAAAATCCGCATATAAAATGTCAAATATGTTAATACTTGTAAAGCAGAAAAACTCTTACTAATACTCCTTACAAAAATACTTTCCGTTATAGTGTATTTACCTTGAACCTTGTTTCTTCCAGCATATATTTTCTTCTTGAATATGTTGGAATCAATATTGCAAATCACATTCACACAGCTCATCAGAAATCACTGGATTTAGCAATTATAATTTTAAATAAAATGACATTTTCTGCTTAATGATGGAGCAATACGTAGTCATTAGAATGCAGCTTATGTAATTGCTGGGTTGCAACCAGAATGTAAAACCATCATCTTGCCTTCTATAACATCTATGATCCTTTCTACAGTACACTATGGAATTCGGGGCAGTAATGTAGTATAAATGTGCTGCTTCTTACTTGTTTCATGTTTTTATATACATTTATACTAGAAATTTGCACTGATGGAACTGGAGCTGTCAGCATTATGATCTTCATTTGCATTCTCTTTGACAGTTTCCTTATCAAATTTGAAGGAAGTATTTATATACCGTTTGTTGTCCTAGGTATACTTCACAGAAATAGTCAACCATTGGTGAGTTAGGGAAATACTACATGTTATAGCATTGAACTGTCAGCAGCAAACCAACATTTTAGTTTGCTCACTTTCCAAGCTGATATCTTGATCTCTGACACAATGGGGTGAGGAAAAGGTGCAGGTCAATACAGTGTTTGAGGTGACATGAGGTCTCTGTGCAAGTCACTAAAGTGATTTTCTTCAGACCTCAGGGATGTGCAACATAGCCTAGGGAATGGCAGGAAGGCATGCTGAGGGTTTGGGGCATGTGGTGCTCAGCTGACTGGAAATGCATGGAGGATGACAGAGATATAACCTGGTGCCATTTCATCCATTCATCCCCTTTTATGATTAAGTGAAATAAATGATTCCCAGTGCTGAACCTGGTCTTAGTCTTTGAAAGAACTGTTTGGAGTAGCCCAAAACAAAACTGGAGGCAAATGAGCAACTAAGCAATGTGGAGCTCCCTCTAGCCCATTCTCCTCTCTTATTTATCAGTGTAGACTTCTTCAAAGTTTGTTGGCAATGCTCTGGTGAGAAATCAGAACTGAAGGTAACATCTGCTACCTTTTCATATATTCTTCACATTTTACAAATTTGGTGAGATGGGAATTTCAGTCTCGTTAAGGAAGCTTTGCAGAATGTACTGACTTATTTCCAGTAATATAATGTTATTTTAGATCCAACCTGGATAAGGTTGTGTGATGAGTTTGAAGGCCTTATGAATTATCAGACAAATGAAACTCTTGGATGTGAAAAGAGTACTGTCAATGTGAGGCCTTACTAGATACCTGGAAAATGTATAGCAAGCTTTCTGAAATGGACCCGAGAGAAGACCTAAAAGGAGAGTTGATCTTCAAAAAAGCTGAATGCTTTTTCTAGCTAACAGAGTTGAGTTTATTCTGTTCTTGTAAATCTAATACATTGCTTCTGTTTGTTAAAAAAGATGAGTTAAAAGAAAATAACTTTTCTTCATCCAGCTTCCTGCAAATGCCATGTTCCTGCACCATATTTAGGTCCAAATTACTGTGGATTTTGTGAAAGGAAGAATGAGCAACTATTTTTCCTGACATCAGTGTTTTATGATTACTGAGCTATTTAGAAATATTTGACATTGTACTGATTTTCTCTCTCAAAATAAACTTTTCTGATTACCCTTACATTTCAGTGATTTCTTTTGTGCAGTAGTGAATCTGCAGCTTGTGAGGTAACTGGCAAAAAGTCTGATCCATCAGCATTTTTGTTTGCTTTCTTGAGTTTGTAGTGGCACAGCAACAATGAACAAGCAATCATTCATCATCCAGCCAAAAAAAAAAAAAAAAGATTTGAAAGTGGAAATAGTTTACGGTGTAGCATTACTCACTTAAGTTCTATGTGAACTTTCACTGAAGCAATGTTTTTTCTTTGGAATTTAAACCAAACTTTATAATTCTGAAATAGGAATGACATTATTTTCTACATACCAGAGATCCAAAGAAGAAAACACACTCATACACACCACTTCCACAATCATCTTTTCATATAATGTAGCTCTTTTCATTGCTATTAAACTTTTTATCTCAGGTAATGGACCTTTAAGTGTACTATGACTAGAAAATCTCCACTGGCTAAAATGAAGAGGTCTTCAGATTTATAACTTCAATTTTAATAAATGTTTGTAGTATACTCTTCAAGTAAATTTCCTGTCTCTGTGCAATATTGCCAAACTTAATAACTTTAAAAATACAAGTCAGGATCCAAAAATCTTGATAAAAGGAACTTCTCTTGAATTTCTCTCTGGGGACTGAGTTTCTGTATTTCCTATATGAGTAGGAGGGCTCGTATCTTTCCCTTTCAGCTGAAATTCTCAGTCAACTTTGAGTACAAGAGTTTGATTCTAAGAAAAACCCAACGAATGAAATTTACAAAAAATATTTCCACAGTTAGAAACAGTACAAATATGTGATGATGATTTTGAAACTTGATGTCAAAACTGGAGATAGAGGAGGCCAAATGACTTAGAAACAGATCAATGAAAAACTGTTACATATATTGTTATTTATAGCCAGAGTCTATATATATATGAACATTTCAGTTTTTGAGGTGAATATCTTGAAACTTTTCTCTGCAGAATACATTCAAAATGTATGTTCTTTGTGGGAGTTTGGATCTTGGATTTTGAACTTTTGTAAAAGAGTTGAATTCACATTGAATTTCCATTTCTATTTCTAGTATGCTATCAGTGTTATGCCTTTCACTTGAGGTTTTGGTTGATCCTAAGACAAGTGATACAGAAAGAGGGTGTGAAGTGCTGTTGAGGGATGCTTGGAGGTCTGAGAATGAAAACCAGCCATGAAAAAAGCATGTCAGTCTCCTAAATACCAGAATTGCCAACTGTTTGCAACTCTGTTTCAGATCCAGGTTTTGCTAGGAAAAGAAGAAATCCCTTTGCCCCTCTTCCTGCCTCTGAGAGTAATTTGCAACACTGTGTGTTGTTTCTAGTTAAGCAGATAGAAACAGACCTGGCCATTTTACATCCCGAGTTACCCAAAGGTAAATACTGTAATTAAAGCAAACTCCCATTCCATTTCCTTTATTCACTTTTTTATATGGCAATATTACAGATCATCATTTTACTAGATTCATTCTATGTTTAGAGCACATTCTCTGTTTAGAGCACATCAAGCTCTGCTGTTTGTAACAGTGAACATAAAGGTGGGTACTTTATCTTTCACATGAGAGCAGTTTGGCTCCTGCAATATATGCACTGAATAGTGGCTTTCCTGCATGAAGAGTATTGATTAGGCATGAGCTGGAGTCTCTTTTGAGTAATTCTATGCATAAAGCTGTGATCTCAAAAAAATGTACCTCACAGGCTGTCTGAGTTCAGCTTCCAGGTTTGAAATGCGTGGCTGAATAGCTTCTGTAGTCATCCCACCTGGTAGCTCTCCTCCTTGCTAGGTTGTTTTGCACTCTGCCTTGATTTTCTGCCCTCGGTCATATCAGAAGTCCTGGTACAACTTTTGGTTTAGTGTGACTTGTAGAAGGGAAAGAAAAATATGTCCCAAGTGCACTAAATTGTGATGCCAAGGTGTGCATGGCTTCAGAATACACCTCTTTCATTCTTTTTCATATATGGCTTGAGATTTCAAACAGCAAATATTTATTTGAAGGTTGGAATGTATTCCCACTGAAGAAACTGGATGTTCTGCAGTTCACCTACAAGTTCTTCTAGGGCAAGCATATGTTATTGCCACATGCCTTGATGTGTGCTTTCAGCTTTTAACTCACAGGACAGTGATGTGCTTCTTTTTTATGTTTTCCTTCCTTTAAACTAGCTTAGCATCCTAAGAATTCAGCAGCTCTTATTAGGATTAAGTGCCTCATGACTGTGTGAAAAAATTATTTGCTGAAAAATGTGCCTTTATTCTTTACAAAGCAGACCTGAATTTGCCAGTTGTGGACAATGACCCTTACCACAAAATCATTCTCAGGATTCAGGAAATTAAACTGAATTTCATCTCCTGAGAGTGAATGTCTGCATTCACTTCAGCCTCTGGAGAAGGACTTAACCAGCATGCTGTGGAATTTCAGTATCAACATCTCCTACATCTTTCCTGCCAGTAGTCCTACTTTTTCTATAGAACTATTATATGATCTCATAGCAATCATTTCTATATTTAGGATGGTTCTAGCTATTATGCTTCTTGCCCTGAGTGGAAGAACATCAGGGCTGAATCCCTTCAGACAAAAAGGCAGCTGAATCAAAATCTTCTATATGCTGGGTAAGTTTCCTAACCCTGGATGCTGAGCTAAAAATGTAAGTGGAATTTCTGACAAGAACATCAGTGCCCTTCAGTTTTGTGAATACTTCTAATCTTTTGGTGGATTCAGCTCTTGAATTCAATCCAATTTTTAAACTACTTGCATAGGCTCTGTGGTGATCTTCCATGACATCCTTGTAGCCTGGCAGAGGTGAAAAGAAGACAATGATGTATGCACTTTGTCGCTAAGACAGTCAAGCAAAGCATTGCACATGACACTTTTCTAAGCAAGTTTACTTTATGTAGGTCTTACAACTATCAGAGTAAGTGCAAAACTGGAAACTACAGAGGTAGTAAAATATCAGTGGCTTACTCTCAAGTGTGGGAAGATACATTTTGAAGAGCTCTGCAAGGATCTGTCCTGAATCTGAACATGCTGAAGTTCTTGCTAACAGTCTGGATTACAGCATAGAAATTGTTTATGAAATTTGTATATGACGGTGGAAGATAGCCTTAAATTCAAAGCAATTTTGAAAAACTGAATAAATATTATGGAAAAAAAATTACGATATTCAATAGAGACAGAGCCAAAGGGAGACGTATTCAGCAGATAGAAATAGGAAAAATGAACTACAAGGTAGTTAATTTGAGGGAAATGAACCCAATCAGAGCTTAAATTGTATCACAGAACAGTCATTAATTAACAACCTACTGCTTTTAAAACCAAAGCTAGCATTCCACATGAAAGCATGGAAAAAGAGTATGCACTGTGACACATGCATAGTTCTTCTTCTTTTCTTATAAACACTGATAAGGTCCCAAGTAGCATATTACATCCAGCTTTGGACATTGCACTTCAAGAAAGATACAAATCAGTTGAAGACAGATCTGATGAAACCAGTAAGAGACGTCAGCAGTTGAGATGTCCCAGAGTACATATGGAACAGTATCTGGAAGCTGGCTTTAACTATGTAAAGACTGAGTGGAATACTCTGCTTGCTGTCTCTCTGTAATACTAATGTAATACTCTGAAATCACAGCAAGGAAGTTTCAGGTTAAACATTAAAGAAAAGTTTGTAACTGCAAGTCAGAACAGATTGCCTGAGGAGGCTGTAGTGGTGCTATTGCTGGAGGACTTCAGAATGGGTTAGACAAACACATGTCAAGAATGACATAGATGTATCTGATCGTGTCTTGGGGCAGAGCCATGGAGGAGCTGACCTTGCAAGGTCCCTTCCAGCCCTGCTTTTATGTGAAGAGCATTATGCTGTTTCCTCCCACCCCACCTTCAGTGTTCAGAGTTCTGTTCCTCCCACAAGCTTTCCTTTATCTCCAGCTACTCTCCTAAAAATAACCTTTAACTGCCTCTTTTACTATTTTGTGCATTTGTAGGAAACGCCTTCTGCACAAGACAGTTCTGTGGATGGGCAAGATCTATCTCACCTACGAAAAAGGATAGGACTACTCACGATTTCTAGAGACGCATGTTGGTTACAGAAAGAGGATTCTCACTGCAGGATTTAGACCTTGACGTTCAGAAATACTTTAGCCACCAATAGAAGTACGGACTGTAGTTGAAGTGATAGCTTTTCATATGCAGGGCTGGAAAAAATGAAGTTAGATACACCTTTATTTTTCAACGTTGATTCTAGACACATTAATGCTATATCTGGTATACATTTTCCTTCTGTTTGATGTGACAAAGCTGTAAGGACACCAGGTCCTAATAAGCTTAACCTATGTGTCCTGTTTTGCTGAGAGGAGTTAGTTTGAGACGAAAGGGTAATTGCACCACGCAGTCAGAACAAGCAGCTGAACTCGGACCAGAAGCCCAAACGGGTCTGATGCAACAGGGTAGCGCGGGGGTAGAGCCGACAAGCGCAGCGACATGGCTTTGAACATCTTCTCCCTGTGCTGCTCCCGAGGCGGGGGTGCCCTCAGCCCCGCGGTGCGGTGCAGGGAGGGCAGGGGCTGTTCGGGCTGGTGGCCAGGCGGGCTC
>NW_009918204.1:384-1775 GCF_000696875.1 Nestor notabilis | reverse complement strand
GGCATCTCTCTCCAAAGTAAGGCCGTGTCCCCCGCCAGCATGGCCTGTTGTCCCCTCTCCTGGACCTGGTGCCCTGTCCTCCTCCCTTCCCTGTTAACTGTGCGCTTTTCCCAGGGAGTTTGCGTTTGTGTGCTCCCCGCAGCCAGTGCTGTGGAGCCTGCAGGGAGGAGCAGTGGGGAGAAAGAAGAAACTCTTCAGTTCAGAGCTGCTGCTGCTCCTCATCCCCTCGCTGCTGCTCAGCCACGTGCTGACGCTGGGGCTCGGGTGAGTTCCCAATGAGCCTGATCCAGGCTTGGGTGCGGGCAGGGTGAGCCCTGAGCTGATGGGTATCTGCAGCCTGGGGCTGCCTGTGGGCCCCTGGCTGGCCTCACCTGGGAGGCTGCCCTTATGGAGCTGAGCTGGGGGGAACATCCAGGGGGAACACTCCTGGATGTGGAGTGCTCATCCTTGGGTGCTGCTCCAAGCAGCCACAGCATCTCCGTGGGGTCACTTACAGCCTCTCTCTCCAACCCAGGATCTACATCGGGAAGCGACTGGCAGCCTCCTCAGCCAACCCACTGTGAAGAGCTGGGATCAGTGAGGCTCCATGTCGGGGGAGCCCGGGCACCAGCACAGCCCGGTTCCTCCCAGGCTTCCTGGCTGTGGCACGAGGTGCCGTCTCCCCTCGTCCCTTCTTTAGCCCCAGCCCAGGAGCTGATCCCGCTCTCCCACGTAGACAGAAGCCCACTGATGGCAGCTCCCGGGGCAGGCAGCCTCTGCCCTCCCCATCCCTTGGTTACGGGTCCACGTTCTTCCTCTTTAACACAGACTGTAAATACGAATCCTGAGCTGCAACACCACGTGTGAATAAAGAGCCCTGAGTCACCGGTGGCGCCAGCCCCGCACGGCCCAGCACTGGGAGCTGGCGAGCTCCCCGGCGTGTTGTGGATTCCCATGGGCTCAGGCTGCAGGAGGGCGAGTCCCTCCCGCTTGGGGTGCTGGGGGGTGCCTGGCTGTGGAAGGGCGCCTGCTTGGGCTGTGTGTGCACAGGGGTGAGTGCTGGGCTCATACGGGGCTTTCAGCCCCACTGCAGCATGTCAAGCTGGTGCATTAGTCCTTTATTAGCCATGGCTGAGGCAGGCAGGAGCCCAGGGTGGGTGGCCAAGGGCTGCAAAGCCAGATGTGGCGAGAGAGCTAGCGCTGCAAAGCCAGATATGGTGGGATAGCTGGTGCTGCCCAGGCCCCACACAGACTTGGCTGGGCCAGAGGGTTGGTTATGGTGCTGTGGGAGGGGGTGGGAAGACGAGGGACAAGGGTCAGGAGCTGCCTCTGGTGTTGAGAGAGAGGGAATTGCTCAGCCCATTCTGGCAGGGGGCTTGTTGCCCTGCACGTGGCGAGGTGCACAGGCAGTT
>NW_009918204.1:0-211 GCF_000696875.1 Nestor notabilis | reverse complement strand
GGGGGCAGGAGCGACCCCTGTCAGGACACAGGGTGGCTGTGCCCTGTGCCGGGACACTCAGGGGCGTCCCAGGCTGTGCAGGATGCAAGTGGGGGTCCAGCGGGCAGGGCTGGAGCAGGGCAGTTGGCACAGCGGGAGCGGGGTCATTGCGGGGTTTTCCATCCCTGGGCAGATGGTGCCGCTGCGGGCGCCGGCTCAGAGCTGTGACAGG
>NW_009918203.1:20468-32704 GCF_000696875.1 Nestor notabilis | reverse complement strand
AGACAGGCAGGAGGCACGAAGTAGCGTCACAGACTACGAGGAGGCTGGTTGGGTACCAGAGAGTGAGCACTCTTTGAAACTTCAGCCAAGAGTAGGCCTGTGAGGGAAAGGCAGCTTGTCCTACTTAATCTGGTGAGAGATGTTGCCAAATAGAGTGGTATGATGAAAATATACACTTGGTTGTTTGAATTCAAGTCACGTACTTGCTACAAAGCTAGGAGTCCCGTTTTAAAATGGTCCCACAAAAAAACCACAACAAAACATTATCAAAATAAGTTGAAGGGCTCTTTGCATTTCAAAATAAAACCAGTATTAAAACTTAACCTAAAGTCAACGTGGCACCTTTTCAAGAAGCCTTTAGTAGACTGTGACTTGTATGATAGAAACAAAGGAGAACTCAAACTTGAAACTTACCTTACCATTCAGGATGCTTGAAGAGTAATCCACAATTCCTTTTTTAAAAGTGCATAACCTCACTGGGTTACTAAGATACAGGAAATGCTGTATGTAATCATTCTAAATATAAAAGTGACATCTCTGAGGGACTATGTAACGCTGCATTCTTAAAATAGACATATTTCACTATGTGACTACGCTACACAAAGATCTATGGAAAAATGAAGTGGCAGAACAGTACTGCACATGGAAGTTAGGTTATTCATAAGCATCCTAGCAGAATTAAGTTTCAGTAAGTCATATGCATTTGAAGTGCCTTTAAAAGCCATTTTTAGACTAAAAGCGATGCCTAACCATTAACAAATAAAACTTCTTAAGATAAAAACAAACAAAAAGCCAAACATGGACATACAGCTGTACCAGACTATTCACTATTTCTGACACCTGTTTGAGCTATGATGAAATGCTGATCAGCAATACCTTACACTGCTCACATTCCACAGCTATGTACCAAGTTGCGTAAGTCTGCATGTATGTCATCCAATGTGCCAACACAAGAAACCATACATACAGAATATGAAAAAGTGTGATCTTACTGTAATATAAAAGCAAACAACTTCCAGTTTTAAGTGTATCCATTGTCTAAAATACTACTCCTCCAAGCAGCTATCTAGCAACTCCATTTAGTAAAAGCATAAAAGGTCTAATGCTCTCTCAGTAACAGGAAAGCATTAGTAGTAAGACATAGGAATTCGGTAAGGAGCTAAACTTACTGTTAGGGGCCTTCCTCCCGCCCACATTTAGAGCCACAATCATCTAGCTAGATGGTTATTTTTAGTGCAGGCTCCTGCTTAAAGAGAAGGGAGGAAGGAATTACCCAAACTTAGAAAGACCAAATCACTATGTGAATATTCTAATACTCCTAGGGAAAAAAGTCTCTTATCAAATTAACAATATAAAAATACATCATTCTTGGTAATGGATCTTACTTGTTCATGGTTTCACAATGCTTTCAGTGTTTCCATACTAATGGAAACAGCAATACTTTATATTTTGCACTCACATATTCCAAGTAACATGCAATGGCAGTTATGCAGAATGATTATCAAGAGACTAATAGCACGTGGCAAGTTAAGGTGTAAAGCCTTGTTCCATAATGAAGTCCAGATCAATGACTAGACTGTCATATCCAGTTCTGTTGTATAAATATTGATTCCCACACACACTATGTGTAACTTATAAAGTACCTTTCCATCACAGAATGGATTGTACTATGGCACGCTGCACTGAGTACCCACACTGAGTACCTGGTGGCAACATACGTAACTTTGCTGATGGATCTCATTCGCAGTATACTCTTAATCTGTGCATTCACTAACATAACACACATAGTGCACATTAAATCACATATTCAGACAGTAAAGTGTTGTAATGTTGGCAAAAAGAACTTCTCTACCCCAAATTTTCCAAGTTTATCTTGCAATAATTCTGTTACTGCACATTGAAAGAAAAAGTTGGCAAAGGAAAGTTACCTTCTGTATTAAGACCTTCTCATCAGGAATTTGTGTTCTCCCCCCGCCAGCATCACAGACACAAAATATATTGCTATTGCTGAGAAAACACCCATTTGAGTAAGAGATAAACATTAGAACAGACTTTATAAAGCAACATTCTGCATTCTTGAAGAGGAAAATTTGTTGAAGTACTCATATAAGCCAAGCCAGAGATACTACAGTGAACACTCCTTCCTCATTCCACTACTAAGGAAAACCTCAACTTCCACAAAATTATTTTTAATAACTAACAACTGCTTCTAGATACTTATTTACCTGGATATTTAACACTCCACCTAAAATTTTAGAAGTCTTCCTCACTCAGATGCCTTCAGTCTCCTTAGGAAGAGTACAAGCCTATGTCCACTGCACAGATAATATAGGAGATGAATATACAGCTTTAGTTTGGGGCAGAAGAAAATAAGCTCGAGTTTCACAACTTGAGCTTTCAGCGAAGAATCTCAACAAGATGTTAGGCAATCTGTCGCACAGTGTCACATTTGGCTTAACTACTGCTAATGACAGAGAGAGAATGCATTATCAGCAGGACAAAAAGCACTCATGAAGTTCACTCTCCCTCTTCTCTGTATTTACTACAAACAGATCAAGTTTTGAATTTATTTATAATTTGGAGAATTTTTGGTAAAAGCTGATGCAAAATGTTATGGTGAAAAAGGGGAAGTAATTTCTTAGGATAACATCAAGTTGCAGAAAAAAAAGAGGAAGGTTGCAGCATATGTATGTAAAACAAAACATTCTCACACAAACTCAAGCACAACATAAAAATAACATCTGAGCATTACACTTTCAGTTAAAAAAGAACATTCTGTGGTGTGGAGTATTACAGGGATAAGAAAGAACATATAGGGATCACATCTGAATTTGCAGGCTCTGAATCACCTGACAAAGCAGGAGGTAGTTTTAAAAACCCCACCCCTAATTTGGGAACACTCATTGATTCAGAAAGCAGTGTTAAATAGAATTGCATGCTGCACAAGACTCCAAAAGAATGTCAGCCCTTAAATCAAATATATACATTTTTAATATCTGAAATATTTACAGGGTGGAACCTTTACACGATCCCATTTGTTAAGAACAGTGTTTTCAAGTGTCCTCTCCAGATACAAAGAACTAGTAACTCAAGGTCACAATTATGTTTTCTGAACAGGTCAACCTGTATCCTTCAGTTAAATACAATATAGAGATACTGGAACACCTTTACTCAATTTGTTTGCTATTAAGAATTGTTTTTAAAAATTAAAAATGTTTCTGAGACAGTTTGCTCCCTGGAACACAGTCCTCCTGCAATCAAAACAGTTCATAGCACATTATCGATTTGTCTTCTTACCCAGGTATGAGATAAAAAATGCAGTTTACAGTACATCTCAATATTTATACCACATCAGCCTATTTATAAAAACCCATACAAACAAGGCAGGAGAATATTACCCTCTTTTTGTGGACAACAGACTGCTTACCAGTAGAAAACAAAAGTTGGGGCTAGTTTAACAGTATGGATAAAAACAAGACTTTGGCTTTGAAAACTTATGGTTTAGTTTTTGTCAACTGTTACGGTCAGTTCCTTCCAAACAAATATTTTTTTCTAAAAATTAAAAAAATGTTTTTAAAAATAATTTCTTATAAAAAAAGATCTGGTTATTTTGGAGACAGAAGGGATAATAGGAAAGGGCTAAAGTGAAACTGAGCAGAAGACATCCTAATTTTAAAAAAAAAAAAAATAAAAAAAATTATCAAATAGCACTTATTGAATTGAGGTCCTGCTCTTGTTTTAAATGAGCAAAGATTAAAAAACTTCCTGTAATTTGCACTTTCTAGGAAAGAAGCATAGCCTCTGCAAGAGATTGAGTTCCCAGCTTCAGTAGTAATTTTAAACGGGCAAAGTACCAAGACTACTGCTGTTTCACACCAGAATGAAAAGTCTGAGGGAATTCCTTTTCCAGAGACAGATCAGGGGATGAAATGAACACACAAAGCTGTTCTGTGAATGCAGTTCAAACCACTTATGTTTAAATTTTCTGATAATTTCTTAAATAAAAAGAGGGAGAGTATGGGGGGGGGGGATCACTGATAAATTTGCAGTGAAACCATTAGTCTTCATCTGTAACTGATATAGTTCCATTTTAAGTGCAAATATTTTGCAAAACAGGGGTTTTTTTTTCCTTAATATTTACAGGAATCAGAGTAACATAACAAAATTACCAGAGAGCATGTACAGTAGCTGCAGCTTATAAAACATACCGGTAATTGTACCTTGTGAATTATAAAGAGAATCAATGCAGGATTTGGATAACTAACTGAGAAAGGTAAAGGGGGCCTCAGAGCAGAGGACAAAAAAATTCACATTTTCTACATAAAAAAATACAGGTCTCAAGTCTCTGAGAACAGAGAAAATTCAAAGTCTTTGAATGATGGGGGGCAGAAGGGGAAAAAGCCAAAAATTGAAATGGAACCCTAGAAGCAAGGAGAGTGCTTTACTTCACTAGACCGATCTTCTTTGCTTCCGTCTCGTATATCAACAATCTCCACATTTTGACTATGAAAACTTCAGCTTCTTCATCTAGTACCTGTAGGAAATACACATTTTATAGATTATTTTTTAGGTTAGGTACTCCAGTTATAAAGACACATTCTGGACACATCAGAACTACAAAGTTTGATCTGCTTAATCAAAACAGCTTTTGTATCTAATGCATCTTTTCTATGTATGCTCTATGAATGCCAAATATTTCTGTTACGTACTTCTAGTACTTTGCAGAATTGACGATTAGCTTCAGTATAAAGGAGAAGTATATCAGTTACACAATGTGTGCTTACCATGGCAACATCATCCAGTATGCTCTGTGGTGAGCTGTGAGCCATAACCTGAAAAAAAAAAAAAAAAACAAAACACACCAAAACCCTCCAATGTTTTCAGACTGAAAACTCTGGGTAAACCATATAAGCCTCTCTGGACAAAACCCAGTTAATTCTTAAGGATATTGTATGCTTTACACATGCAAAAAGTATTCACAGTTCCCTAGTTGCCAGTATTAGCCAGGGCAAAAATTAGTATTGCGCTACATCAGATTCCATCATAATGAATGCTAGTTTATGGGTAGTTTCTAGGGAACAATTTCCAGGAAGCTCCAGAGATTCAACAGGTCCTGTATTTGCTGCCTATCCTTGAATCTCCAATTAAGCTCTCCTAATTTAAGGAATAAGCTCCCCTTCCTTCAACAAGGAACTCCTAACAGAAGACAAAGGAGGCAAAATTCTCCCTGTATCACTCTTCATAACATGTAGATGGAAAATTCAGTTAAGTATTTCAATTTATTCCCCCCACTCCAAGTTGTCTTTCAATACCAGAAAACAGCATTTTTATCTACATATATAAACTTAAGCTTGGAAAATATTCCACTTCTGCTGTTCACTTTCTACTAACCTCCTGTGCCACATAACTATCACTCTCATACAGTAGTCCTAAAAGACAAACTGAGACAAGCCATCATGAATGTGAGTACCATGAAATCTGAAAAAAGTTTTTGAAATTCCATGTTGATGAAAAGCCATAGAGCTGCTGTGGCAGATTTAAAACGGCAAGTTATTAGAATTTAGTTTGTAATTTTATGGAAGAAGCTATGGACAGTTTAGTTTAAACAAGTCATGCAACAGCTAAAAGTTATAGCAGAATGACTTCTAATGCTAACTCTAAAACCTTAGTATTTGCTTACTACTAAGCAACAGCAGCATCTAAAGAATTTTTTAAGAAGTTAATCTGGTTGATCCAAAAATACATGTAAAAATCAAGATACTGGCTTTTTTCCCCTGAATTCAAACAAATCCTACTTTTAAGCTAAAAATGTTAATGGCCAATGAGATATCAACTCTGAAATCTAATGACAAAACTAGCAGTTAGAACAGCTGCTCTTGTGAACTGCTCGTTTCTTTATCCAGTTCTAGATGTTTATGCAAGAGGTAACAGAGAGCATCTGCCATGTACATACTGATTCCAAGAACACCAGCTGTCTCTGGTGATCATTACAGATTACAGAGAAGCTAAGAAAAGACTGCCTTCAAATACAGATACTGCACCTTTAACAGGGAGCAAACCCCAGACTTCACAAAGGAAGTGGAAGATACTAACCTTAGAACAAACAAAGTCAACTAGCGTGGCTTCTTCTTCACCAATATATTCTATTATTTTCTTGTTGATCCACGGTCTAATTCGACGTTCCATTAATGTCTGGAAAAAAGACAAACCCCAGATAGGCAGCTACAAGACCCAAACAACAATTTAGCAGAATTTTTGCTATCAGTGAGATAACCCCTAGTGATTTGGCATCTGTAAGTATTTCTGACAGCCAAACATATTTGTACAGGACCTTTTCTCCCCACTTCCATAAAACTGCTAGATAATTTGTAGCAACAATTCAGGAAAGAACAAACAAAAATAAGCAGGCATACTTCAAAGTATAATATAAAGACAATCAGTCAACTTACTGAATCCACAATTGACCAGTCAAGAGGATAAGCAAAGAGCTCTGGTTTTGCTGTGGGAATCTTCTCAATGAGACTCTTAATATGTTTGCGTTTTTCTTCTGTGTTGACACTGCCTTTGATATTGCTTTTATCTTCGTCTCCATAATCCAGGGGAACAAGTTTCCTCTTCCGGGGCACATCATCACTGTCTTCATCATCAAATTTATTGAAAACACTATCCACAGCAAGCTTCTTCCTTTTTACAGCATTAGGCTGATTAGGACTATTGCAGGCACCTACAACCCAAAGGACAGAATAACATATTTGTAAACTGTAACCAAAGCTCGTTTGCTCTTCACACATTTCTTGAGGAATATCATTTTATATGTTATAGATGTTATAGAAATGCCTGTGAATGCCTAGCTTCAGTGTTTTAATCTGTTACACTATGTTACAAAAATGGCAAAAGAGGTAAGTATCTCAGAGTTCAATCAAGATGCTTAAAAATAGAGTCTTCTTTCTTTGACCTGAAACCAATTAGCACCCTCACTGGTGGAGGACTATTAGCATAAGTTCAAACCTTAGCAGAGCACAGAAGTGAAAGGTTGCAATGAATCTAGCTATAGGAAAAGCATTAATCAGTTAGCTGAGTACCATACTGGCTCTCTTTATTCAAGATATAACACAGTACAAACTCAAACTGCAGCTCCAGGGTAATGAAAAAAATAATAAATGCATAAATGTTCTGGAATACAAACGTCCTTAGTTCTGCTGCTCACAACAGAATTTTTTTGAAAACATCATGAAAATTCCTAGGTACTAGGACTCTACACTCAAGTTCCAGTCACAAGTGTCATCAATTCATTGTGCTGCTCTCAGAGGCAGTTAAGGATAATCTTACTTGTACTTTTCTTCTTTCAAAAAGGTCTTTGTGAATTAACAGAAGAACTATCTAGGTCTTAAATCTAACATACAGTTACTTCAACAAAAGTATCAATGAGTTTTAAAAGATACATTTTGAGATCTATTAAGGTAAAAAACATGGGGAAATAACTAATCCCAGCTAAGAGCACTCCTAAAAAAATGAAGCCTTGAGGTTGCCGAAACTTCCCTCCCTCTTCCACTCCAAATTCTAGAAGAAGAGAGATCTACAAAACATAACATATCTTCGGGATCAGAGAAATCAAGCACAGCATTTAGATAACAACAGCTTGATGCAAGTACATCAAAATGTACAATATATTTGGAAATCTGTTTGGCTACTCCAAACATTTTTTCTATTCTGATCCTATACAGAACATGAAAATAAAATGTAAACTTGCCCAGTTTGAGGCTAAGTCCTATTTTGGGCCGATGCTCTTCTGGCTGCTGTTGATCAGGTGAATTTTCGTGAGGGATAATAATGCCACAGGGAGATTCATCACCAGGTGTGTTAGGGGTTGCATTTCCACTAGCAGAAGAAACAGATGGAGCAGAACTGATGGGTCGTAAAGTTGGTTTAAGGCAGGGCTTTTGTTCAGGCTCCTCTTCTTCTTCCTCTGGCTCTTCTCTTTTTTCCTCTTTTTCTGTCTTTTCTTCCTCTTCCTCCTCAGACTCTGGCTCTTGTTTTATTTGTGGCTGCCTACGCCGCTCAGCCTCCTGCTCCATCTACAATGAGACAGACAATTAGCAAAACCAGAAACTTTCTCAAAAACAGTACTGTTTGAAATGAATCTAGAAATCCTCTATTTACAAAAGAAGTCTGTTAGTCAAGAACTACTATATGCAACTACTGCCATTATAGTCAGAAACAATGATTAATCAATTTTGTTTCTATCCAGACATAGATCTGGAAAGTTATTCCTTGTTTCCAGAGTTCTTATTGCTTACCTGGACTTCTTTTTAAGAAAAAGTAAACAGAGCAAATATTAACTATCAGATCTCTTAATGATTTTGCTCGATACCACCAGAATACCAAGAGCTCTTTTCTCCCTGTCAGACTAACAGCTGCCCAGCGGAAAAGGACCGGGGAGGGCTGATTGACAGCTGTCTGAACATGAGCCAGCAGTGTGCCAAGGCAGCCAAGAAGGCCAATGACATCCTAGCCTGTATCAGAAAGCGTGGCCAGCAGGACTAGCAAACTGATTGTCCCCCTGTACTTGGCACTGGTGAGGCCGCATCCTGAATAGTGTGTTCGCTTCTGGCCCCTCACTACAAGAGATACTATGTTGCTGGAGCAATCCAGAGAAAGGCAACAAAGCTGTTGCAGGGCCTAAAACACAAGTCTGATGAGGAAGGGCTGAGGGAACTGAGGTTGTTTAGTCTGGAGAAGAGAAGGCTCAGGGGGGACCTTATTACTCTCAACAATTACCTGAAAGGAGGTTGTAGTGAGGTGGGGGTCAGTCTCTTCTCCCTGGTAACATGTGACAGAACCAGAGGTAACAGCCTCAAGCTGCGCCAGGGGAGGTTTGGATATTAGGAAAAATTTCTTCACCAAAAGGGTGATCAGGGATTGGAATAGGCTGTCCAGGGAAGTGGTGGAGTCGCCACCTCTGGAAGCGTTCAAAAACTGTGCAGATGAAGCCCTTAGTGATATGGTTTAGACTTGGCAGTCCTGGGGTAAAGGTTGGACTTGATGATCTTAAAGGTCTTTTCCAACTTAGTTGATTCTACGATTCTACTTACCCTCTGGAGTTCTGCATCTGGATCTGGGTGTCCTTCTGCCAGAAGGCGCTGCCTAATTTCTTCCAATTCTTCTTTTTCCCTTTTCCTATCCCGTTCATCTGCTTCCATCTCTTTCTCCCTGTCTCGTAGCCTCTTCTGAAGAGCACTACCCCTACAAAAGATACAAAATTTGTACTTCAAAGAACATTCCTATGAGAACCCTGTACCACAATACAAGAAATAACTGATACAAATTTATCTTCCACTAAGTGAAAATTAGATTCATGTGAACACCTGGGGTCTATTTTTGTAATAGAAGAATCTAAGATACTGGTTCCCAACCTCACTATACAGCATTTATCCCATCGCATTAAACAGATGTAGAGAATGTGACTGCCAATCTTCTTAGAAAAAGAATCAAATTATTTGACATGTTTTTACTTATCAAGAACCAATTCTGCTATATTATTTTGATACAAAGTTTAGTTAGTCCTATGCTGAGAATTTTCCCCATCCTTTACAGAGTTAACAATGTTGTTCTTCATACAATATACAGCTTCCTTGTAGTGAATTTTTTAAAGAAGCATGCTTGCTATCTTCTCCCTGACCCCACCACCTTATTTTGGCATTACACTGACTTCTGCTCCACCTCACCCACAGAGGGGAGGTGACAGGAAGGAGCAGCTACTCCCAAGCATTAAGAAGTAGCAGTAAGGAGTCTCCCTTTTCCCTCTGGTACTTATCAAGTGACACTGCAATAATTTAGATAAGTACATAAACCTTGCATCATCACATAATCAGTCAAATATAAACTTCATAAGCCTCTGCCAACAGACCCCACAGCTGTGTTAAAATGAACAATGAAGATTTTATTGTTAGTAATCAATAAAAAGATGTACCTGTAGTATTTTGGATCATCTCTGTCATCATCATAATCTTCTAAGAATTCTTTTAACCGTTTGGCTTCTTTTGCCTGCAAGAAGTGGAAACATAAGTAATGTTATAAAACAATTTCTGGTTTTCTTTCTAAGAGTTTAAAATTTAGTAATATTATTAGTAAGTTTATTTTATATATACTATGCTTCACACTAAGAATAGAATTTTCCAAACAAGAACATGGAAAGGTTTTAGAATAGCATTATGTTCCAGGGATTTCTCAACTTGCTATCATATGTTCAACAGCAGATGGCACATCCACTAGGTCCACTAGGATCATGGCTCTGACTTGCACACTACAATTCTGTTACTAGCATTTCACAGGTTTTTTAAATATACCCCCTCCCTTTTTTTACATCACGAAGAGGATCAAAGTTCCTGTCCTTCAACTTCCTAAGTCTGGTATTGGATATTTTAACAAGGCATCTTAAGTGTATTTTCTCAGTACTGTTTTGTTTCAAGAGCCACGCTTTTAAGAAATAATTAGCTAACAATAGAAACAAATCTAATGGCTACTTCTAGGATAAGCACTCTGCTGTTGTGTTACTAGTCCAAACTATGTGGCATGGTATCAATGCACAGGCCTAAAACTTAAGGGAGGGAGGGGGCTAGAGAAGGAGACATTTCCCCCCCCTCTGATAAAACAGAGAAATAAAAACAAAGAAAATAAGCAGTTCTTTAAGGAGAATATAGATTAGGACATTCTAACCTGTCTATAAGCAATTTCTTTAAAAGAAAAGTAAGATATTCCTATACTAATGACTTTGAGAAACAAGTTACGATTTTGGTTGTAAATTCAGCACAGAATTTAACAGTGCTCTCTACAAGTACCATCCATAGCCAGCATCCAGGAGAATCATGAATAGAAAAATATCCTCAAGTCATTCTCAGACATTTAGGGTGAAAAATTAGATTCCACATAAACAAATGTACTTTTCTTTTTCTCCCTTTCCTGTGTATCTCTGCATATTTTGCTTTGAAGTAATTCCCAATCCATCTCCTACTTAGAACTCTCTCATATCTTCTCTCCTTCTCTGGGAGAATTATGACATGAAACAGCACCACCATAATTTAGAGTAAGTTTTGTGTTGAAGCATAAAGAAGTATGAAATTACACAAGCATCTATCTTCCAATGGTGTCTTTTTTGACAAAACTTCCAAGTGTTACATGGATAACTGGTAATTTCACAACGGACATTTGCAAAATGGTTATATGTATTATAGGATATCACGTATTACAGAAGGTACAGGCACATGAGCAGGTTGGAACTAAAAGGACTGGTCTAGTTCTGCCTGCATGACATAGAACATAGGTTTTGCTAAAAATCTGACACAAATACAGGTTACAGATGTAACAGTGCATGATTATCAAACCACAGTACTTTGCAGCTGCCTGCTTCTCATTCTTTTGCCTTCACAAGACAAAGCCACTAGACTTTGCTTTCCAGACTCTCAGTAGTACTCCCAGTTAGTAGACACTCCTGTTTAAAATCTATTAACTTTGTCTCGTTTTGCATAAAAATATATATGATGTTTATATAAAATGAGAGCCCTATCACTATCCATAGACAGTAGTAGAATGTCCCATTCTAAATAAGACCCAAAGAACAAGAGGGGAAAATTACATGTATAAGCCTTACCATTTCCCTCCTCCTTTCTTCTTCCCTTTCAGCCTCTTTTTCGTATTCTCGACTTTTCTTCCGTTCTCTGATTTCCCAGTTTTTAAGACGCTACAACAGAAAAAAAAACAAAACCCCACACTCCAATCTCAAGCACTTCAAGAACAGTGTTACTACTCTGAAGTTAGTTTGGGTTATTGTTTAAAACCAACTGCATTAAAATTAAGCAAATTATTTACTTATAATTTAAAATGCCAGAATAAGAAGTCCAAAGTTTTTCTGACTTACATATTCTGCCTTAATTCATGCAGTCAAAGGATTAAAAATAAATTTAGGAATAGAGAGTGAGAAAGAATTACGCATTTTATAGTAGAACACTAGTTATCACTCCTCAGAAACAATTTTTCCTTGAGAAACCTTAAAAATCTCAACCTACCTCTTGATATGCAGCTTCTTTTTCACGCAGTTTCCTCTCCAGTTTTCGGCGCTCGTAGGCATCTTCTTCGTCCTCTTCACGGTCTCTCTTCTTGTCCTTCTCCCGTTCCCGTTCCCGCTCACGTTCTCTCTCCCGTTCCCGCTCACGTTCTCTTTCCCGTTCCCGTTCTCTTTC
>NW_009918203.1:13744-20452 GCF_000696875.1 Nestor notabilis | reverse complement strand
CTTTCCCTGTCTCTGCTTTTTTCTCTGAAGGAAGGAAAGAAGTCCTAAGTTAAGCACTTGAGCCTTCCTCTCCACTCAAATGATTTAATTTCAAATACATAATGCACTACTTCTACCATCTTACAAGTTATTCTTCTGCAATTGTACAAGGTACGAGGCAGATACAGCAATAGGCATAAATCAGTACTTGTAATATACTCAAAACTCGATTTACCTAAAAGTAATTATTTGAGCACCACCATTAAATAGTGGTATCTACAGAAGCTAACCATCAGCACATCACAATTCTTATCAGACTGTTCGTAATTCTCCATAAATGACAGCTAAACCCCCCACAAATAAAGGGTACGCTTAAAAAAATCCTTCATGTTTACATGGCTTACAGGCAACAAAAACCCTACTGACAAGATGATTTAAAGAGAAACACCTATTTTTTTTCTATGGTGAAGAGGGGAAAAAGCAGCATCTAGAGCTTGACATGATTAGTCACAGTTTAAGACTGAAAGAGGAATCCCCTGCTTTTATAAAACAAAAAAAACCCCAAAAAACAAAAACAACAAACCCCTAATAAATCCACAAAACCAAACAAAACAGGAAGATGCCACTGCCCATAACAGGGGGGTTGAAACTGGACGATGATCTTTAAGGTCCCTTCTAACCCAAACCATTCTACGATTCTATGAAAAAGAGAGATTTGACATAAAATGCCTAGTCATGGCTGGGCGATTGCTTACTGCATATTGCAGTCCTTGCATTCCTATGCTGCAGAGGGAATCAAGCATTCTTCCAATTTGTGTAAATACATTTTCTAAAATTTTAATTTCCTAGTTTTATTCTGATCTACAAAAAGGACCATTCTCTTGAATGGCAGCTGATCTGCTGAACTATACACACTTAGTAAACAGCACTGGAAAAACTGAAATAAATAGCAACTCGAATGCATTTACCTTGATCTGCTACGGTCCTTGTTGCGATCAGAACTCCTTTCACGATCTCTGTCACGGTCTCGGTCACGGTCTCTGTCTCGGTCCTTAGTCCGGTCACGATCCCTATCTCGCTCTCGTTCACGCTCCCGTTCCTTCTCCTTCTCTCGTTCACGCTCCCTCTCTCTTTCACGCTCCCTCCTTTCTCGTTCACGCTCCCGTTCCCTTTCTCTTTCTCTGCGTTCTTTTTCAATTTCCTGTCTTTCTTTCTCCTTTTTGCCTTTTTCCTCCTCCAGTTTCTAAAAACCAACAAGAGAACTTTCATAGTTAATTTTGTAGTTATAGGAACTGGATATTCCCGGCGCAACACACAAGGCAGGTAATGGAAATACCAAAACCGCCACTGATTTTAAAATATTAAATAGGGTTTGGTGGGTATTTTTTGGAACTCATAAGTATGAAATCAAAATGCAGCAATCACAAGACTAAGTTTCGTGCAAAAGCATAGGTCTACACAGACCAGCAATCTCCAACCTTAGCAGAGTAGGGCTGGCCTCATATTATAAGCTGACTAAACTGCACATTCACAGTGCACTGCAAGTCATGATTCAGGTGGGCCACAAATTCAATTGGCCCTATAAGCCACTTGGGTACAAGGAAAGTGAACTTCTAACTGATAAAATTAATTCTGTTCAACTAGGAAAATACATTTCAGTGGAATGCTTACTGGGACAGTGAGTTGTTTCCCAAGAAGACTTGGCAGACCAAAACCATCCTATATGAAAACTTGGGTAAAGAAATTTATCCACTTACACGTGGTGCGTGTGGTTAAACAGTGAAGAGAGCTGCAACCTTTCCCCTTTTCCCCTCCCTAAAAATGTTCTAACAGTTCATTGGTAAGAACTGGACTCTGCAGAATGGAATCCTTAACTTCCACCACTGCAAGACGGAGAGAGTTACAAAAAGGTTGGAAATAGCTCTTTTGAAACACAGAAACTAAAGGGTTACCTGCTACAGTTTTACTAAAAATTGTAAAAAATTGCCACTTTTTTTCAATTAGAAACAGTTCCTATGACCAGAATTCCTACAAGACAATAGAAAATACATCAACAGAATGATAGATAAATCCATCCTTGGAAGCAATTGTTATGTGTTAACTTACAGATGCTGTGCTAGGACATGGACCGCCAACACTGGATTAACCTTGCCTATAAGCTATGTTTCTGGGAGGAAGAGCAAGTACACGGTTCACAAATATACCAAATAACAACCAAATATACCAAATTTCAACCTGATGGATGCCAGAATACCACTTTTTTGAACAAATATTAAGCAGAATAAACACGTATATCCCCTTTGGCTCCACGTTTACCATCACTGAAATGAAATTAAAAACTGGAACAATGAAACAGCATTTTCTCTGGTTTGTTGGTTTTGGTTTTTTTCTTTTTCTTTTAAACAAAGCATTTAAGACAACTTTAAAAAGCAATCTTACCTGGTAAGTATTCTTCTGCCACACGCACAGGGACCAGAGAACCGACAAAGGATTACAGAAATAAAGCTAAATAACTAGTGATTAATGTATCCAGTGAAACTACACTGCATTGATAGCACAATACAGGCAAACCAATGTTGGATACATTAAAATCACAAAAGGAAAAAGGGACTAAAAATGGTGGGAATTGGTAGAAAACTGATATGAAAAAACCCAAAACTTAGATTCTACAATATACACTGGGCTGAAGCCTAATTTCTGAAGGACTGTATTTTACAGGAGCTTTACAGTGTTAAACCTTAGTTCGGTCAGATGTTAAACTAGGTTGTCAACTTTCAAAAATCCAACTTACCTCAAATTTCATATACTTTTAAAGAAAAGTTTACATACTGAAGTGGTTGATACTTACAGGTTATCTTAGATGTTCCAATAGAAATTTCTTTGGTTGAACTCCTGCTTTTTTGCCACTCTCAAAAACTTTGTTTGTGGTGAAATATCAAGAGAGTGTGTTTCTTTTTCTTTTCTGATTTTTAAATATATTCACACCAGGGTAAATACACACACACAGAGACAAGTCTTGGTGTATTAAAATCCATTTTGTAGGTCCGCTTTCTTAAAATCCAATTGAAAAAAATTAAATTGGTCTATTGTGTAATCAAAATCTGACCTCATTAACTTCTATCAGTCTAAATAAGAAGATCTGAAAGGGTAATGGGATGGGAACAGTATCAGATAAATTGAAGTAATGAACAGAAATGAACAGGTAGAAGAATTATAAATCTTACCTTGAGCTCTCTTCAGACTCGTCCGTGCTGTAAATGGACGCCCCCTGCAATGCTGATACCCTGACAGTCTGTGGTTATTGTTTTATAAACTCATACCAAAAACATGCAAAGGTTCACTGTGCTCATTAGCCAGCTGCTAAAGATTCAACAGCCCCTTTTAAACATATCCAATATACACAATTACTACTTTCAGTTGATTTTAAATGTTAAGAAATCCCAAATAGCCCCCCAATAATACAGATCAAAGGCAGTAAAATGCCCAACAGCTTCTGAAACAATGAAGCATGTTTTTTGTTTGTTGGCTGCTGTTTATTTGATTTTTCCCAAAACATTACTTGCTTGCATCTTAGTACCAGTGACAACTTGGGGCTCGGAATCGAACACAATTCTACTGAAGTTTCACCACTGACCAGTTTCACGTTCAATTGCTGAGCTTCTCCAGATCATTTCTTCTAGACTTTTTCCCCAGGTCTTTTTTTATCTCCAACAACTTCAGTCAAGAGAAAAACTGAATACGTGTACGTACAACAATGTGTAGTCACTTGTGTTTACATTGATACAACTGTGTGAAACCATGGTACCATCCCCAGTGACTGCATGTGGTAAAGCTCAGTAACATGGCATACTTCACCTTGCTGTACCTTCAACATTGATTTGGGGGTATTTTGAAATAAAAGTGTGTGCTCAAAAGAGGAGCTTGCTGATAATTCCCTAGGCCAAGGACCATTCCAGTCTTCTTGTGGGAAAAAGTAATACCAACTTTAAGCTAAACATTGAAATAAGAACATTACATGCATAGTTGTGCTTTACTATCCACAAGTACCATTTTCCAAAGCAGAAACATTCACAGATGCACTAGCATTAGTGGAAACTTCTGTAAGTGGGAACCCTGAGGTGGGACTTAATGTGTACCAACGTTTCCAAGCCAGTTACCCCTTTGCATATTTTTCTGAGGGGGCATCCATAAGTATAATAAAAAACAGAAGCTCATACTTACATCCTATTCCATGTTACTTTCCAAGCTGTGAGTTTCATCTTGCATTAGTCACCATATGATCTCTATCATAATGGTGGGGGTCAATGAATAGATTAGCTTTATGGGAATTTACAGTTCTTCCATGCATCTAAAGTTTGGTAAGTCTGGTAACCACTGACCTAATTTTAATCTTCCCCCACTCTTAACTTAGAACTATTAAAATAAAAGACTTAAATTTAATTCAAGCTTCAACTCTTCATAAATTCCTGGATTATGTTACAAATCTACCTACAGAAACACACTCAAGTGTATGTCTTATACTGCAGCCCCGTTTAGCCTTTAGTTATAAATATCTTGAATTAATGAATGTGTAGAAACTTAAGTTGCCTTTATTCATGTTAAAAGTGAGAAGACTGCAAAATATTCAGTAGCAATCAAAGTCTTAGCATAAAGATGTCAAGGGCCACTTTAACGTGGTAGTTGTCTTTTTTTTGACTTGTAAAGAACTACATGTATATTAAACCTACTATAAACATCATTTTAAGTGATATTGCAATGTACTGCTAAATTTTTTAATAGTGGTTTTTTGGATTTTGAAAAAGCCTAATTTGTATCAAGTGCAAAAACAAGAATACTACCTTGTGTGTGTCTCTGAATTTACTGATCTCTCTTGATATCAGGTCTCTTTTGTCTTCCTCCATTTCTATAGCATTTATATCCTCCTAAAAAACAAGGGGGACAGGAGGACAAGCATTAAGAGCCATCTGTACAGACATAGGAGAACAAGAGAAAAGCTGAAGGTTAGAAGTTTTCAACCAGTCTTGCAAGAGATAAACACAGTCCTTCTGCAGTACCAAACCTGACAGTCTGATGTTAATGAGTGAAAAAAAAATAAAAAAAATCAGATGGACAAGAGTCACAAATCTGGCAACTAGCAGTAAACATAGTCATTGTCAAAGCCTACAATGTAAACGAACCTTGGTGATGAGTGGATAAGGTATCAGTGGGGCCACTGGAAATCTGCGGAAAATCTGCGGAAAAATCCACGGAGATTTTTTTTTTTAAAAATAGATTGCACACTACTCTGAAAAACAATGTTTCGTATGTTTGAACTACAAAGCAATATTGTATTGCTGTGATCTCATTTCTTTGATTCAACAAAATTACAGAAGAACCTCGCTAATTCTCCCTTCTCTGAACTACTCAAAATACATAGCGAAGTCTCGTATTAGTAAGACTTCACTGAATTACAAGTGTACTACAGGATATTAGTACGCTATAGTAGCATCATAAACAAGACTAGGCTGCACTTGCCAATATAAACAATCAGTGTATTTGCAGTGGGTATGTCTTGATTTTGTTTACTCGCTAATTCGCAAAATTTGGTAGATTGCACCTACTAACTAAGTTAGTGCGAATTAGCGAGGTTCCCCCGTGCTTGCAATTGAAAACCAGATTCCACTCACTCTCAGCTCCCCACACACATTTTCAACTTTCCCCACATCAGTCATGCCTTCATCCAGAAGAACTAACAGACTCTGCTAACACCAGTAGGAATGTTCTTCACAACAAGCTCTACAAGGGACAAAGCTGGCAAGTTTCCCAAACCCAACCCTCCCAACATATCTGCATCCATCTTTACCCCACCCTCCACAGTCCTTCTCTCCCCTCTCCTTTAAGGACAAGAGAGCAGTGAGCTAGGACCATCTCTTCACTCCCACCTCTATCCACACAGGCCAAAGATGGCAATTTCCAAGTTTCTTTTCCTCCTTCCCAACATGGGAAGGATGATGGGGTTTAATTTCAACCCGCAAGTGCTATATACTTAAAAAGAGCTTATACGTCTAATTGACTAGCTCAGACTGGTTAAATTCTACATCATACAGAGCTAACAGTACATCCCTCTGTCCCAGGGACATACTCAGCACCCAGCTCTTCCAAGACTGCAACGGTCTCTTACAATGTTTAACTACCTGGCATTATTCATGGCCATATATATATATATATATATATATCTGTACATCTGTACCCACAGGACAATACACATTGTAACAAGGCTTGTAACCAATAAAATACAGCTGACAGCATTAGACAGTGACTCATTTGTAAATTCTCATCCAAGAAAGCATCTTCTCCCAAAGGGAGGAAAAGGAAAGATCTTGGCTCAACACTCTTATATCTCAGGTCAGCCATGGCTAACAATGTTGTAGGGAAGATACACTTGCTCCCTGAGGGAGATGTTGCTTCTTGCACCACACTTAAACTCCATAAGCATTTGAAACTGCATTATTGCCTTGGAATAGGTACTTTGCAGAAGACTTAAGTGGGTAAAAATCTTGGTCAAACAGTTTTCCAAACTCTTTCGTATTAGGTGCGGAACAGCAGGTATGAAAGCCCATTTTCCCATGGTTAGAAACTTGGCTGGAAAAGCTAAGTTTGAGTTTGCTCATTCTTATTTGCCCTTCTCCAGTTTGCTTTAATCCATAAAAAGGTCATCGACAGAAGCAGGTCTAAATCAGAACATTCATT
>NW_009918203.1:0-13724 GCF_000696875.1 Nestor notabilis | reverse complement strand
TATGTGAAAACCAGCTGATCAAATCCAGCCACATTAAGACATGCATGTAAAAGTGATTTTTGTAAGGCAGGAAGATTACAATATGCCTTTCATCCCTGAAGGATCCCTCCAAGGTTTTTGTTGTATACATATATACAACTAATGAAGCACTTCCACATCTGGGGAGACAGCTGCAATCAGTTGGATCAATGCACACTGCAAGAATGGATACTATAAGAAGAGAGAAGAATTTTGTCAAAAACTACCAGAGCAAATTCCTGCCATTACAAAAGAGCCCTGGCATCTTTCAATCAAAATGGATGGTGTGCAGGAACTCTTTACACTTGTTACTTAGGTTCTCATCTGAAAAACCCTACATACTAAACTGCACTAAACTCAGTATTTCCACCTTCAGAGGGATGAAAGGTTGGTTCGATCCTGCCCAGATTCAAGCCTGTTGTTCCAAGAAGTCTAGGTGCTTAGATGCCTAAACCATCCTTGAAGGGATGGCATCTATAACTGACTACTAGCTTTCAGCTTAAAAAAAAAATAAAAATGAAACTGCTGCTGACATCAATGCTTGTTGATTTGTTTTCTCATCAGAAGTTTAGGTTTAAAGTATTTGCACAAGGTTTGGCCATTATATAAAGGTGAGTTGAAGAAAAAAAAAAATCTGTTTTGTCCAAAATCAAAACACATACGTCCTCCTTCTTTTCCTTTTTCTTCTTCCTGGGGTGAGAGTCAGATTCCTGGGAGGGGGCATTGAGCTCGCTGGAATATTCTCGTATTAAGACTTCAATGGCCCCTTTAATTATCTGATCTCTTCTCTTTGTTTCCTCATCCAGTGCGTCGTCGTCGTCATTTGTTGTCTCGGGTCTGGCGTTCTAAGGAAAAACGGCAAAGTAACAGGAATCAACAAATTGAGAATATTATTAGTTTTATTTCAGAAGTTCACCTTTGATCATCACATTCATGCCCCTACAGCATTTAAAAACCAAAACACAACACACAAAACCAAAAACCAAACAAAAATCCACAAAAACCAAACCACCTACAAGTAGTTATCAACTGCATTATTTTAGTCAGATCTTTTCACACTGGCAACACCATAGGGACCACACACGGAACGGCTGCAGAGAGCAAGTGTAGGACTGCATAACAGAATAGAACAGATAATGGTGATTAAGGTGGTAGACAGAAAAAGAGAAAGTGCACACACAGTCATAGGAGGGCAATCACTATAGTCCAGCACTTGGTCAAAAGTTT
This sequence comes from Nestor notabilis, assembly GCF_000696875.1. Taxonomy (NCBI): domain Eukaryota; kingdom Metazoa; phylum Chordata; class Aves; order Psittaciformes; family Psittacidae; genus Nestor; species Nestor notabilis. Next base: position 12,479 of record NW_009918203.1, on the reverse strand, counting down.
CTGCCTTGTGTACCCCAGAACTTTAAGCCATTTCAACAGCAGTCCCTCAAAGTCTTCTACCTAAGTGCTGTGCAGTACAAATGTTTACCTATAACTTCCAAGCTGCAACTTATCATGGGAGAACTGCATTAAAGAAACATTGTTAAGCAAAACATTCCTTGCACTGCAAACATTTTCCTATTGCTGTTGATCAATGACTTTGTAGTTCCTCATCACTGTGTCCCCTTCCACCTCACAGGGAACACACCCGAAGTACACTTCACTAAACATTACATGGAAGGATAGAGCAATGATCTGCATACTGAGCAAGGCAGCCCACCTCCTGATCCCTTGAACCTCTTAGAAAAATGGAACCTCACCTGAGAATCCAGCAGGGTATCCCGTCAAGCGATAGGTGGCGGGTGGAGTGGGGGAGAGGGAAGGGTCTGATGGAGCAGCAGCTAAGAATGAGGGGGAAGGGAGGATTCAGTTGGAGCTGAAGAGGCTGCCAGGCCAAGGAGGAGCAGGCTGAAAAGAGCTAGAAGGCAGTGACAGCGAGTGGAATTGAAGAGGTCCAGGGAGAAGTAGTGATCAGGGAGAGGAGCTAATTAGATACAGGTTTGCTTGGTGTGTCTCTAAAATATTGTGTTGTGGTGCTCACATTTGATTTCTTAATAACAAAAATATTTTAAAAAAAAGTTGCAACTTTTGGATCTGAATGGCACCAGCACACCAACGACGGTTATGAAAGGAATCACAAGCAGTATGATTATAGTTCCTTGGCAATTCACAGCCTTTCTTTGCACCACCACAAAAAAAAAAAAATCTAATCTCACCCTGCAGTTCAACAGAATCAGCACATACTGTTGTCTTCACCAAAGTCACAAATAGTATCTTCTGCTTTATTACAATCAACCCCCCAGGACTGACTGTAACACCCAAAGTTGTTCACAGAAAACAAAATTCATGAGAGATCTACAAGAACTCCACTAATACTTCAAGTTTGCTTATAATACCAGCTGTGAAGCACAGTATTACAAGTGATGCCAAAGGGAAGGAAGCAAGTACAGAAGAGAAGGGGTAGCCAAATCAAACCCTTACCTAGGTTAACAGCTAGTATACTACCCCTTTCATAACCCATGAAGTTAGTGCTCTACTTTATTGAGCCATTGCATTTAATCCCATACACTGAGTACACAGTGAAAAACGTGTCAAGTACATCAAGTCATTACAATGCCTCTAGTTCTGGCTAAATAAAATTAAATACAAGTACATGTGTTCCCACTGTATTCTACATACCTTTAAGAACAATTCCAAATTTACCTGCTATAGTGTGATATTTTTAGTTTTATGAACAAGAGCCTCTTCTCACTTTCATTTTATAGAAAAATAATTGGTTTAAGTACTATAAGGCATATGCAGAACTTTATAAAATAGTTAGAGACCAAGCCAAACATCTTGTTGTGTGAAATATATTATTTTAGCAAAGAAATAGGTAACATTCATTTTAATGCAAATCTGCCAGTCAAGTATCTCTCTATCTCACCAGAATTCAACATATCAAGTATCTACAATTATTCCAGAACAGATTCTTAGCTACAGAAAGGAATGGTACAAAATCAATTTCCCCATCTACTAAAAGTCTGCAAAGCTGCTCACTGCCTGATTTCTGCATCATCTACTAAATGATCTACTTCTTTTCATTAATATGTTCTAGAAGATCATTAGTGGAGGGTAAAGAAACTCCAAGTCTCCTTAGACGGCTGATTTACAGAGGCTGACGAGGTAACAACTACTTCTAGAGTTCATATACTTTCAAAGGTTTCTAAACAAAAATGAAGCAACAGAATCATAAGGTATAGCACACATTACTACACTTTAGAATGAAGTACACAACTAATTCTACAGGTTCAGTTTAAGATATCTAGCTTACAGGTAAATTCCAATGCTGGTGAATTAAGAGCTTACAGATCCCTGCCTTTCAACTATGTTCAGACTCATAGAATAGAAACTAACAGGCACGCTCGCAATCTGATGTGGCAAGTATGTTATATTGCCCTCCTGCCAAAGTAACAAAAGTCACACATTATATACGTACCCCATTAGAAGCTTTTTTCTTTGCTTTCCATTCATCTAGCTGAGCCTTTGTCTTTGCATCAACTTTGACCAGCAGCTTCTTCTCTCCAATCTGGAGGTCATGGAGTAGTCTCAGGGCTCGTAGTGTGGATTCTGGCTCTTTGTATTCACAAAATCCAAAGGCTGAAAATGAATGATTGAAATAAAAAGTAAAAGTGTTAAAGCTCTTCTTGTAATTTACTTTGTGTAAAAAAAGTTATTTGAATCAATAAACTTGGAATACAGGCATTAATTTTTTTAGAACCAGGAGTACACATCATAAAAAGACAGAAAGATCATTCACTGCATTAGACTTTGATATAACTAACAGCCCATAAAGTGAAAGCAACACCTGCATTGTAAATGCCCCATCCCTGGAAACATCCAGAGTGAGGTTGGACAGGTTGGCTCTAAGCAACCCGATCTATGAGAAAACATCCCTGCTCATTGCAGCAGGTGTTGGACTAGATGTCCTTTAAAGGCCCCTTCCAACCCATACTATTCTATGATTGTCTTTGTACAGCTCTTGACATGTCTGTCTTAACTAAGGAATGCAGCCTATATGAAGACATGTCTCAGGTGGATTTGTAATTATCTGAAGTCCAAGGACATCCATCACCAGCTCATTGTTGACCTACAGGGAGCAATATTTCACACTAGGTTTTTCACAACAGTTACAGAAAGTTGTAAATGAGGAAAACACCTTATGAGAGCAAAATAAACAAAATATGATATATAAGAAAGCTGAAGAAATTGAATTACATCTTTAAAAAAGGAAAACTACCACACTAGGAAATATACGAAAACACCTAGAGCAAAACTAATAGCAAAAATTAGTAACCAAAATTGTTTCCTGTATTGACTGAAGGAAGGTCACATGAAAAAATAAATCCATTAAATTTGACAATAGGGAAGGAAGGTAAGTTTTACATCAGGAAAACCTACTTAACTGAGAAGTTAATACGAAGTAATGGAATAATATACAGTAATGAAAGATACTATTAAGTGTTGTAAATATGCTCCTTTGGATGCATCCCTTTCTCAGGGATGGTCTATAAACCCCTGATTCAGTCTCAGAACAGAAAGGTGAGCAAAATGAGGCTCCCAAGACATTTTCCCATTTAAAACCCTTTCTCAATTCTATCTTTTTAATTCTGTCTTGATGCCAAGGACAGAAAATACTAGGAAGTATTTAGCAGTTAAGTATCATGCACAATACCTTAAAATGTAAAAGCAGTACTAAGAATAGCAATGCGTCAGACATTTGAAAAACTGCTGGGTAATAAAAACAAGAGTCTGACCAGAAATTTTGAAAAGTATGAACAATTACCTTGAAGTTTTCCAGATGCCCCTTGTACTCTCTTCCAACTCAAAACCAAGCCACATTTCTGCAGGAAAGATAAATATTATTAATGAAATACTGTTTATGTTCAAAACATTACAAAAACTGAAGCACTTTGGAAACACTACTAAAAATGTCTATGTCCACTAACATATACAGCTTAAAAATACTGTGCTCCTCTCTTACCGACTTTAAACAAAAGCATAATGGACTGCTATTCTAGTGAGTGGGACTAACTCTGATTTTAGTTTCAATTCACTGCTTGTGGGTCACTACTCATCAGTCAGGGAAGGATGACATGTAACAAGCAGTCCATTGTACTTACTGCTAGAAGCTGCCGTATGAGCATGTCCGAGGCCTTCTCAGAAATGTTGCCTACAAAAACCGTGGTAGTGGGACCACTGTTTTCATCGTTTTCTTTGTTCTTTAAGCCAGGATGATCTTTTCTGGCTCCCAAATGTTTGCCAACCATAGACACTGTGGTAGGAACTAATACCTAGAAAGAGGAGGAGAGGGGTGTAAAATAAAGTGTTGGGTTGGGATGATATTTATTTATTTCTATTTAAATCTGCAAGACAAAAGAGTTGGGGACACACATGTATTTCAAAATTAAACCTTCATATAAACCTTAGTTAGGTTGATGGAGTGAGATACCAGTAAGTGTTCAGGCTTTAACACTTCATACAACACAAAGACAACTACAATTTTCTGGCAAAGACAGACAGAAAAAAAGGTGTACCTGAACATGGCTACTGGAAGGTGTCAAAGTGAGCATATAGTAACATTACATATTGTTTCTTCTACAATTAACTAATTTACAATATTTGAGTCACTGGAAGTTGAAATACCTTACCTAACAATGTAAAAAGCAAACTGCAAATAGAAAAGTAACTGACTCAAAAGGGTTTAAGGGACACATGACAGGTCTTACAGCTTTCAGAGTTGAACAAACATTACTGTTTTATTTAATCAATACACAACCCAAAGCTTCATTGGGTTAAGGAGCAAACATTTGTAAACTAAACTGTACAGGGATAGGCACAATCATCTGTTCCATTTTGCTGCGTTTCTCTCCTTCCACCTAATATTTAATGCTACCTATGCACCAAATCCCTCAAAACACCCTTTTAGAAGTGTCACTTATTAAAAATTATTTTAGTCAGAAAACCGAGTAATACATTTGTCTCAGTATCTTTGTCTTAAATACATCAGTTACCATGAACATATCCTCCTGTAACAGATAATACAAGCTATCAAAAAAATTGGTACTTTGGGGAGATTTCAGGTATGCAAAATCATAGAAACCACAATTCAAGGCCAAAAAGTAACCTTTATGTTTTAAAGAGTGCTTTTTTTTTTTTCTGCTTTATAAAACATAAACCTTCCTTCCAACTAGAAATTGGCAAAATAAAGAGACCTTTTTCTCACATGCTCCTCCACATACGCATATTACACGCAACTATTCCTTCCCTGAAACATGGGGTAAGAGAGCTTGTTTGTAAGCTTGTCATCGCACACCTTTCTGGCCAACTCAGCAGTGTTGCATGATGGCCTTATAAACCTGATGAAATTATGCCTCCAGAGCACTCCGACAGGCCAAAAACCTCTAAAGCAAGAGATCTGGAACCTAACTGATTTAACTGTACTGCATAGAAAGACCATGCACGACCTGAAGGCATATCCTGAATCATTGTATTTGAGAGAAGTGCAACTTCTTGCAAGAACAGTAAGTGCTTCACCTTTGCAGCTATAACAGCTCCAGACATGTCAAGCTTTGTCTATGTCAGAAATTAGCATAATATTTGCATAATAATTGCATTTAAAGTGAAGGGTTTCCTCTCATAGTCTGAGTTCTGATGGAATAGAGCAAACCAAGCATACTGATGATATTTACTAAGTTTTACTCTCCATTTTATTTTGCTATAATCTCATCCCCACTGTAATACTTACAGTCGGAGCAGGAGCCATAATGCCCATTGGTACAGGAATCATAGGGGTCCCTGAGAAAGACAAGACATTAATATTAGTCTGCCCTGTTGAGATTACTGATGAATACAAATGAGCTGATTGCAGACATGATTTCCAAAATAGACAACGCTTCTATATACTCACATAACTTACCAGGAGGTACTGGCGGAGGAAAGCCAGGAAACTGTGGAGGTGGGATCCCGGGGGGAAGCGCTGGGATTCCCATAGGAGGGCGATTCAAGTGAGGTGGGAAAGACATTCTTCCAGTCACAATCTGTCAAAATATAGGAAAGGAAACTTATACTAGGCAGTTCCCAAACGAATTACAAAAGCGATGCAAATGGTAAGTGTCCATAATGATTTTAAATCTTTATATGGACATTCAACTACAAACAAGAACTATTAACTCTTTTCCCCCAGCTATTCATAAAGTTACGAACGTAATACAAGTCTTCCTTCAGAATGAGAAACACAACTTCTAGGAAAGCGTTTCAGAATGAAGTGGAAAACAAAACTGTATTTGACTCCTCATACCAATGGTTTACAAGGAGTGTGAATCACATACCACTTAACAGCTTGTACAGTTTCTTTAAAACAAAGCTGTCTTTGCAGTATGTGAAAAGAGAAGTAATCTTTTAGTACATTTTCAATAAGGCAAGTAGGTCTCTTGTACAAGAAATAATCATGCACAATACAACTGTGGAACAAGATGAAAGAACTAGGACATCCCAATGCTCAGCATTAATGGGAACTGTATTTAAGACAAGACTGGGAGATCTCCAAATTCTAGCACAGAGACAGTTAAAAACTTGGAAGAGGGTTCTCTGATCTATTTTTAACTTCCCAGTTCACACATCTTCTAGAGCTCAACTTGGCCGACAGTCCACGAGCAGACAGTCAATATGCTACCACAGAGAGTAAAGATGGTTTTAATATAATTTGCTCTTTGGATGGTTATTATTCTGTGTGTATTACTGACACTAACATACCACCCAAGAATAAAAACATCAAGATCACTCTTAACTAACAAGGCCTGTATTCTTGCTTCCAGTATTAACTCAGCAACCTTACATGGTCAAGTCTTCAAATAAGGTTAGCCCTCAGTTTTAAAAATACCAAAATTGGTCACCAGTATTACTGCTGAATGTATAGGTATGTTCACACTGCAGCGAGGAAGCACTAGAGGAACATCAAATGGGTATGAATCACAAAGACAGCGCTGTTAGCTGTCTCTTAGTAATGCTGTTTCTTAGCATTAGAAGCTTGTATTTCTGAATGGACTGTACAGACTGCTTTCCAACCTACAGTATGGTATCTTCACTGCAACTGCTTTCCAAACAGGCAACCACAAGTCAAAACCTAAGCAGGCAGCCCTGAAAAAAGAGTTATAATAACCATATTTCTGATACACACAACAGACCTGCAGATTACAAGATGCTTTCCCCAGCTTCCTGCCACTGAACACACAAGAAACAGGAAGTGAGCTTCGCTGCAGACAGATGTGTCTTCCATACATGTACAAGAGCAAGCAGCTAATGACAGTCTCAAACACTAGAAGAGCTAGTATCAGTGCTCTATCATAACAGTAGATACATTCTAATGCACCAAAAAATTGTAAGAAGAGAATCATGTAGCAAAACTTTATTCCCACAGAGTCTGAAAACAACTATGAGAGATAGAGATCTATACAGTGGACTGGATAGGCTGAACAGGAAACCCAAACGTATTTGTTTACACTTTTGAACATCAGAACTTATTTATTCTAGTATTAGACTGCATATATGACCCTATAGCAGAATTCACTCAAAGACACATGTACAACTACATCAACTACAAGAGGTTTGTGATGATGGCATTCAGTAATTGGCCCCGAAGGGCATTCATCAACATCTCACCAAGAGAAAAGATAAATGTTTCTATAACACAAGGTCTAAGGTGGTAGAAGAAATGACAGGGCAAACACAAGCATTCCTCCAACAGTTCAGTAAAGATTATTTTATACAATAAACATAAAACTTTTCTTTTCCCCCCTTAGAATGCATATGCCTAAGAACACAACCCCTTTCTGTCATTTTTGAATTTTTAAAACTGAATGGCAAAAGAGAAGTAGCAAATGTGTACTGCCAAAACGTTTTATCTGGAAGAACATTGTTTATTGTCTCCTCTGACTAGTTGCACATCAGCTGACACCGCACTAGAATACGAAACCTGGATAGTACGGCAGGGAACACAACTGTCTTACCCACTTTGGTATTACTATCTGAAACTTTTTCATCCCAAGAAATGCAGCCAAGGGAAGACAGAAAATTAAGATCTTTAAGGCTCTCAGTCCTTATCTATTTTGCTGATAAGATAATCGGGCAAAACTCAAAGCTATTTTAGGACAGGATGGTAGAGCAATAAGCTGTCGGATCTTAGATGGTTCTAAACAGGCTACGATAGTGTTACACCATCTGAGGACATTAAGGAGTGGTCAGTTAAACGAAAAAGAACAATTGGGGAAGTAATTTTCCAGGCTGCCTGTAGGTGCAGTCCCTTCTCTGGCTCTGATGAGCACTTTATCTGAGACACCATTTTGGAGAAGCTAATAAATAAAAAAAGTCTGAAGACTAAGAGGTGAAACAGTTACTTGAATCAAAAGATGCTGAAACACACTGCTCTCAATAGATGTTACATATGCACCACAGGCAAATTTGTTTTTAAATTAAAAAACAAAAAATACTTAGCAATCAACAAAGTAATTGTTGCTGCGTAAAAAGAACAAGGCAGTTAGTAAGAACAGGTAAAATTTAGTCTTTCAATCTTCTACTCAGGTGATGTGAAACAGTCGTCTCCAGCACTTCAACAGTCCATTTTACTTGAAGCATTCTGTTCTTAAATTTTTCCCCATATTTGTACAGTTACTTTCACGGCAGCTACAAAGCTGTCCTGTTACTAACTTAATTCTTGCACAAACCTGTCCTTGCACCTCTGCTGCCTGTGACACTGAAAATCAACACTAGAATTAAAGAAGGCCTTGGTCTCTTTCTTGCTACTACACGTAACTACCAGTGTGAAACCAGCAGAGAGAACAGTTTAATTCTGTTTCCATTATGATAACTGTGAGGATCAACAGATACCAAGATCGAAACTGCTCACTGGAGAAGAGAGAGATCTGGACAAGAGAGGAAACTGCAACCAATTCTTTGCAGCAGCAAACATGCTACAATGAAGGGAACTGAATAGCATGTTTTTTCTCTGAGCAGCTACAGAACACACAAACTGACTTACTCTTCCAACAGTTAGAGGGGTTGTTGTCAGTAACTACAAACCAAGGATTAGGTATAGAAAGTTAAGAGATACTAAGCCGGATCTAGGTAGAATACACTTGTAGAAATCTCAGGAACAGTATCTTGAACTTCTCTGCAGACTCTCCTACTACGCTGCCAGTACAGTTCAATGATCAGCACCTGATACATTTACTGTGACCTCAGTACTGTATATGGTGATCTTCAGATTTCCCCAATATATAAAGTGTGTAAGCAAGGAATTAAACAGTTCTGAAATATTTTTAAGACCTAAATTGACTTACAAAAGTATTACCTCAAGTGAAATTGGATGCAAACAGCATTCTTGGCAGCTGCCTTTTAACTAGTAGTTCTTTAAGCAAGAGCTTAATTTGTGTAAATATTACACTGGTCACAAAGATAACAGGGGTAAGAAAAACAGTGAGCATCTGCCATTGAAATACTGAAATCATGACATCTTCAGCCCCAGAATGATGGACTTGTGTCAAGTCTCTGACTCAAAGTGTAGTTGATTTAGGCTATGTCCATGCCAGCAAGCAAGGCAGTGCAACAGGAGTGGGTCTGTTAGAACAGATCGAGCTGAGACCCTAATGTCCACAGTACACATTTTGGGGAGGACCACCCCCAGAAAAAAATGCCTGTTTGCAAGTAGGAGTGTATTTTTCATCCAAAACGAATTCAGTCCATTCACTGGAATAGTGCAAATCAATGTGAAAAAAATGTTTTCCAAGTGAGGATGACTGTGAGATGTCCTTCGAAAGCACACTCCTGATCTGAGTTAACACAGTAACGTAGGTGCACACCTTATTAGCCTTGGGCAATGAAGTGTCCTGGCTCTTCGGCCAGGACACCTTTTTGTAAGCTGCAGATTAACTATGTCAAGGATGGCAAACCATCTAAGCTTACTCTAAGTAGAACTAGCTCAAATCCTGAGCTATTAACTAAAGCAGGTGCTACACAAACACAGCTATAATATTCCAGGTTCAACTCTGGCCTAGAAGTTCAGCTGCTTTCATACACTACTCTTCTGAGTTAGTAAGTCCTGATGGAACAACATACCATGCAGAGCCAGCTGCACGGATCTTCTGAAACCTGGAGAGAATACAGGGATACCCATGTGGCTCTAAAATCCCACGGAGACTTGTTATTTCTGACATGGTGCTATCCCTACTGGGACAGAGCTCTGTCCATTAGAGCACGCTGGCCCTGATGCACAACTAAAGAAGTGCACAGGGCTGGACTAAAGGGTCTGAGACCAGAACTGAGACATGAGAGCTATGAAGTAAGAGTCACCATCATTCAGACACTGCTGCCCCATGCTTATTTGTTAGCTCCAACTCCCAAAAGTCCCAATAATAGGCGACTGACTATAAAAGACTGTACTTATCTGGCTGCACTTATTGAGTTTTTTAAATCATAGTATCCTTTAAAACTTTATTTTTTATTTTTTAATAGAGGGGTGAAGAGATACATCACAAACAGAATGTGAGTTTTAATCAAATACACAGCTAACTACTGTATTTTAAAGTGACAGTGCTATCACCTACTCAGGCAGCATCATAGTTCTACCAGTGTCACAGGATTAATCTCATTAGTATCTCTGTGTTTACACATCATAACTTCATTTCAAAACATTTTAACCACTTCCAAAACATTTAAATTCCACATGAAACAAACAGCTAAAATACTGCTGAGCTACTGTTACACTAAGCAAAATTAACTGTAAAAATCCTTAAGTCTTAATGCATAAACAAACTTACTGCATTTCAAGAATGACACATGTACTGTCATAACAGTGGTAACAGTATGGCTGATGTAGTTTGGTTTCCTTCTGTCTGACTTTGACTGCTCTTCAACATTTGCCCACTACAATTCTTCCGCACCACAAAAAATCTGTATACTTAAAATCTAGAACAAATTGCAAAGAGCAGCTGTGCAAGCTAGTCTCTCAAAGAAGGGAGCAGTAAGGATGCTATACCAAGACATTTGATTTGTACATCCATGTTACTAAGTTTAATTCCTATTAAGAATTGTGCAACGTTTCGGCATTTGATTCTCATGTCCATACCTAGGGCAGCTAAGAGTGAATAATAATTTTATCTAGTTTATGACAAAATACTTTATACATTTTGTGTCATGGGTGCAGCTGAGCAACAAAAGCCTTTTCAGAAGCCACTGGAGAAAACATATAAACAATCTATTGAAGTCAGTATTATCACAGAGGCTTTTAAATCAGTTTCTACATGATGTATGGATTTTTTTAAGGCATTCAATTACAAAAATAATCTCACAGTTTGTCACCAATTGTAGATGCTGTTTATGTTATTCCTTCTCACAAAAAAAAAAAAAACAACAAAACCCAACACTGCCTCATTCAAAAATGCTTTAAGCCAACTGATTCTCTCAGTGAAAATGCCCACTTTCTTACAGAGCCCTACACTTTTCTCTAGAATTGCCTGCAAGCTAAGCAAGACATGTGAAATCGATGTGGAACACCACAGACACAGAGAAAGATAAAACAGATGCTAGATTTCCCCAGTATATTTATTTCTGAACAAACAAAACTAGTATTTGCTCAAGCCTGTTTTTCAGAGGTGATCTAGAAAGCGTTCGCTAACTGCCACAGAATAAGTTGCATCTCAAACTATTATTATGTAGCAACTAAAAAAAAGCAACATGCTTAGAACCATACCATCAACTAGGCTGGAAAAGATCTTTAAGATCATCAAGTCCAACCATTACCCCAGGACTGCCAAGGTCACCACTAAACCGTGTCACTGAGGCCTCATCTACACATTTTTGAACACTTCCAGGGATGGCAATTCCACCACTGCCCTGGGCAGCCTGTTCCAATGCCTGATGACCCTCTCTGTGAAGAGATTTTTCCTGATACTCAATCTAAACCAAAGCCTCAGTCCAAAAGCCCTTTAAGCAGAGTTCAGTTAAGCATGTCACCAGAACTTCAAGATCTTTGTCTTAGTTCCTAATTCTCTTCTTCTGCATCCATATAAAGCCCTAGCCAGTCAAATAAATGACTCTCCACTCTAATACTGCTATTAACTCTTCCCAAAACACAAACACAGCTGCGGCACTACAATATTTATGTGAAAGGGCACGTGAGAGACAAAAGCAGGGAAAGGTAAAGCACTATGTGCAATGCTGCTCCTTTACAGGGAAAATAATAAACTGTCCTGTTCTCTCTTTGAATTTGTTCTGGACCATCTTCCGTAAACGCTGATGCAATACCTGAAGCAATGCTTGCCTGCCCCACAAAAAATTACTAAATATCCGTGTACATACATTTTAATCTGATCAGACTGAGAACTATCCAACTTTAAGATTTCACTTCCTATAAGCCTATGTACTAAAAAAGAAAATAAAAGTTAGTTGTGTTCCGGATGTTCCCTGTATTTGAACAAACCCCTTTTTTCCTTCAGGCAGACAAAGGCCCTTTTTCTAAAATCGAAAAAGACATCATGAGAAGAGCATGCCAATAACACACATCACAACCGGTATGACACGGGTGAATCACTCCGAGCCTGTTATGCACAAGCTGCGAAGACTCGTTTTACGATGACTACTCCAGTTCACTTCCCCGACATGGAGAAGCAAAACCCCACCCACAGGCAAAAGGACCTGGGCCACGCTGGGGATCGGCTCTGGGCGACGGCAAAGCTCCACCGCAGGCTCGGCCTCGTCCCGCCCGTGAGCACGCTCCTCTCGGCCTCGTCCCGCCCGTAAGCGGGCTCCTCTCGCCCGCCAGAAGGGGCTCCCACGCGTCCCGGGCG
>NW_009918202.1:6580-12919 GCF_000696875.1 Nestor notabilis | reverse complement strand
GAAGCAGCTTACTTCCAGTAAACACACACAAGTTTGAGAACAGCACAGTGCTCCCAGGCCAGGTGGAGTTATCACGGGGCAAAACCCACCTTTGGTTCCACTGCCTTACAAGGAGACATCAGCAAACTCCTGGCTGCCATAGCAACAAACCACAGCAGAATCCGGATGGTCAAGAGCACTCCCCATCAGACCTGCAGCAGCTCAGTAACGCTGCCAGATGTGCCAGTGCAGCTCACCAGCATGGTGCCAGGACCTCTCTACACGAGCAGAGTGCTCGTTGAGCAGTTCCACATTTCTGAACCTACACGAGTGACTGAGAACTGTCTTCACTTCTGCGATAACCCCCTGGAGGATGCCAGTCCTCCCCCAGATAACAAAGCAATCTGCACGGCAGGTCACCTCTTTAATGACTATGAAACCCACAGACATACTTTAACAGGCAGGGAATGATGAGGGAGCATCTCCCCATTCAGAAAGGTAGTGCCCCAGTCCATGCTGCTCTTCATGCAGCCCAGTCCCAGCAGGGCCTCTCCCATGGGGTACTCCCAACACCCAACACATGCATGCCCTTGTGGACTGGGTTTGTTTCCTTTTCCCAAAATAAAAATCAGTAAAATACATAGCAATAAACACAACTTGTCCATGTCTCGCACAGTTATTAAGAAATATAAAAAGAGATAAATGTTTCTAGGATGAAGCTCTGTTTATCACAGTTTGTTACATGTGTTTGAGCTGCAGCGCTCCTGTTTATATCATTTTCCCCACTTTTTTATTAAATACCCTGCAGACAAGATTATTAGCTTCCTCACAGCTTTTATACCATGCTGTAGACTACACTAAGTTCCTCACAAATATTATTTAGCTTTACAACAACCAAAGGAGGCTAGAGGCTGTTAGCATCTCTGCTTCACTGAGGCAGAGAAATCAAGCTGAAAAATTGACTTTATTTTGGGTTGTAGCCTAAGCTGCCTAAGACATAATTTTTCAAAATGCCCCAGTATCACACACAGCTCTGGGTGTCTCAAAGTTTAGTTAAGGCTCCTGAAATTTGGAGTTTCAATTAGATCCTGCAGCCTGAAATCAGGGGACACACCCCAAGAAGGAGAAAATACTCATAAAAGGCAAGTTTTAAACAACTTTCTCTTCATCCCACTGAACACAGCAGCAGCAGCAGGGGTGATCTCAGTCTCTCCAAGGCACACACACACTCCAAGACTCTCTCCCCAGTCTCACACACAAAGCTATCTGTTTGCTCCAGGCAGTCACCTTGCACTGAACGCACCTCTGACAGGGCCACGAAGGGTGCTGGAGTGCTGCTGATAGACACCAGCCACACATTCTCCACGTCCTTCATCCCAGGCACAGGGAAAGCATGAGGAGTCCCCGCAGAGCCTGGGGAGAGCCAGCCCCACTGAGACCCAGCCTTCTGCTTCTGACACATTCCTACATTAACTTTGTCAGCAGAGAGAACCAGGCACTTTGAGGGAGTGATTCATTTGACCCTTTCTGATGGTCTGCTGTTACATTAACAAGCTCTCTGCTGACTATAAAGGGACCCCAGGGAACCCTACAGATTGCTGCTGCTAGTCCTATGAACTACACCATAGGTATCCTGCCTAACTAGCTGCCTAGACAATTTATAATCCATTAAATAAAAGTAGTGTTCTAGGGATACATACCTTTCTCCATTATAGTGAGAGATTAAACAGCTAAATTTTAGGGGGCTGGTTAGAGGACACAAACCCCACCTTGTATCCCAGTGCATGTGGCAAGAAGCCAACCTTGTCTTCCAGAAAACACTCACTGTGGCACTTTGCAGTTTTTGAGCACCTCTTTGTAACTTTACAGTTTAAAAGAATATATATTGGATGCAGTCTCCTAGGATTTGGGGTCTCATTTGATTCCATGCACTGGAACACCAATAGAACAGACTAAGACAGCATGTTATCAGGCAAGATGAATGAGAGGTGAAGACAAAACATACCCAAAGAGTTTCAGAGGTAGCTGTTGAAAGGAGTTGAGTCCATATTTGGCAAGAGAGGGTAGATAGCCTGGCACTGTACTCACCAAAGCTGATGTCTTCAACTCTGGCACGACCTGATTTATAGCAATCTGGAGCTCCTCATTTTGGAGGTCTCTGCTTTCCCCACCCTCACCCCTCCTCCCTGCTCTCCCGTATCTCCCACTCTCTCATACCACACCAGTGCCTCCTTATCAGCACCAGTGCAGTTCCCCATGTTATAGAATCCCAGCCTGGTTTGTGTTGGAATGGAACTTAAAGCTCCTCCAGCTCCAACCCCCTGCCACAGGCAGGGACACCTTCCACTAGAGCAGGTTGCTCCAAGCCCCTGTGTCCAACCTGGCCTTGAACACTGCCAGGGATGAGGCAGCCATAGCTTCTCTGGGCACCCTGTGCCAGCGCCTCAGCACCCTCACAGGGAAGAGCTTCTGCCTCAGAGCCCATCTCAGGCTCCCCTCTGGCAGGTTCAAGCCATTGCCCTTGTCCTGTCCCTACAGTCCCTGATGAAGAGTTCCTCTCCAGCATTCCCATTCTTGGTGAGCTCAGGAAATTGGTTCCAAGCAGCCCAGCTAATCCCTTTCCATATTGTCTGGGTGGGACTACGGCAGATTCAAGCCCCTGGTTCTCAAGCACAAAACTTCCAGAGGCTCCAGCTAAACCTCATACATTAACAAGGAGACATATGCCATGAGAGACCTTCATACCTCTATCTAGGATAGATATTGCCAGGGAAACAACAAAAACTACAAACAACAACATCCTGTCTGCTGGCCAGCAGCTGATTAATATTAACTAGAAGATGATACTTCTCCCCCCCCTCCACCCCCCAAATATTCTCAAATGTCTAAATCTTTGTTGTTGAAATACTCATTAAAGATCCAGCCTGCAGCACAAGTTAGGCTGAGAACTTTTAGCAATCAACTGAAGAAGGATGAAATTACACACAATTACGATGAAACTTTGTAAAATGAATGAGTTCAGCTCATGAGAAATTTTAAGCATATGCTGCACAAATAATTCTTTCTTCCTGAGCTTGCTACCCTAGCATTAAGAAAAGACAGATGAAACAGCCAAACTTTGCTGTGCTGTTGGTGGTTAAACATCTCATCTTTTAGATACTGCAGGCAAGATATCATCTGTCAGGGGGAAACCTTTCTTTTGCTGCAAGAAAGGTTCATCTCCTCTTGCTCTCAGCTTCCCCATTCCATGATGGAAATGTTTGCTGACAAGCTGGACTGACAGGGATCTGCTGCTGACTGCACATTTACTTTGAGCCACTGAACTAAAACAAGGGATGTGATAAAACAAACTGAGGGCCTTGCATAACATTTGCCATTGTTAGCACAATGTACAGACTGAATACTGTAACACGCTTGTTCCCTGTCTGTTGTTGTTTCTACACGACAAGGTCTTCCAAGCCTGCACGGCAGTGACTGTTACTCCAGCTGAGTGCAATGATCAGGACAAGAGGGACTGTCAAAGATGGCCTAAGGGCACTGCTAAGAGACATGGGACACAACAGGGTGACTTTGTGATATAAGAAAACAAAAAACCCTAAACCATTTCAGTGCATTGCAACACAAAATGAAGTCCCCTTAACAGGAAAATTCTCAGAGCAAAGCTGCTCTCCAAAATGATTAATAATTTGCTATAGGGAGTGTAGTCAGCGAGCAAGATCAAGGAGTTCAGCATTAGATAAACATGTTTTGACTGCAGAATGACTACTGTGAGCCTGCAGGTCACCACAACTAGAGCTAGGGGAATACTGCAATGAAATTCCATGAGTGCTTGTTTACATTTGTAAGCAAAATCACCTTAGTTATGCTTATACTCCTCTCTGTGAATGTTTCTAGGTAATATTTGACCAAGTTTTTAAGGCTTTTAAACAAAAACATGTCATTTTTCCTTTTTATTCCTCCTTCCACCCAAAAAATTGTATTTTTCTTCACAAATATTCCAGGTTGACACTTTCTACTGCTCTATTCTAGAAGCAGACTACTATGCCTACAGTACAAGTGCAACAACCCAGCAGAAATTGGCCATGTCCCTCGAGGACAAACTCCTGCCTTTAGCGACTTCAAGCACTACAGGCACCTAAAAGAGCCGGACCAGCTCCCAGGTTAACCTGACTCCAGCACCTGCCTGCACCCATCCTGTGTTTACTGGCAGTAACAAACCATGGTAACTATGGAGGAACACAAGAGGTGTTTGACAGGCCAGTGCTTCACTCAAAACCAACCTGGTACTCCACATCCTGCAGGCAGGATGAGACCTCTTTGAAACAAGTACTTAGCATCAGTTGCCTTTCCCTCAAGTTGAGTGAGAAACAAAGAGGGTGTTTCAGGCATTTAAAACAAAAGCCTACCAGCACTGTGAGTTCAGGAGAGATTTGCTGAGATCTCCTTTGGTCAACACAAGGGAGCAAGGGGGAGGGAAAATAAAGAGGTGCCATTCAAATAGCAGCAAGGGAGCAAGTTCAGCTTTTCAGCTGTAGTTGGCATCAGAAGGACAAATGCTAAAGGACCTCTGAAGTATTTTTGTGCTTTCCTCAGGCTTGAGCTGGTGGGTTACTAGGTAATGGTGAGAATATACACAGCTGACATCAGCCACCCACTGCTCAAAAAATCACTGATGCACAGGGATATCCCAATAAAACCACCCCCCAATTTGTTACAGGCTATCTACAAATTCAGAGAGAGTGTGCCATATTACAGTCATCACTTTCATATCAACATAGGCATTCTCACATCCAGAAAGAGTAAAGAATTTCTTTGGACACAGGAACAAGCAGTAAGCAGGAAGATACACTGTTATTCTGGAGCATGTGCCTCAAATGAAACTCCCACCCCAGAACTTCCAGTAACTGCTTACATAGACAAAATGTGTTTTTTGCTCAATTCCTCAAGAACTCCTTTTTTTCCACTACCCCTCTCTGTGTCTTTACCCCCACTCTCTTTCCCCCTCACTGCACCTCCCCTCCACCCCCAGCACTCTTCAGAATTCAGGTGCGGTTTAGCAGATAGAGCCTCTAAAATTTCCATTACATGACTCTGGACTACTTCAAGCAACAGTCAAAACCTGGTACTGACGATGAAAGCTATACAACTAAGATAAAAACCATATCCTGCAGATTCTAGATGTGGCTGTGGAAAGTTATGAGCCATCTGTACTCTTCAGAGCCACACGAAATCTGCTTACACTGTATCTGTTCACAATTCTAGTGGTTTCAGCCTAAATTGTGCCATCACTTAGTTTTTGGATACCTGCATTTCCCAGAATTTAAGTGTCATTGTCCCTCATACATTACAGACGGGGTGCCCTGCCATGAGCATTCTACTTGCTGCAATTATTTCAACCTGGCTAAGAGCTTATTTTAAACAATTTTACTGCTCAAGTTTTCTCCACCTCATTTATTGTTAAGAGCTTTTTCTATTTCTAATGGAAGCCAGAACTGCATTCTGAGGTCTCATGTCAAAGAGGCTGCAGGTGAATACCAACCAGGGACAAATTAGGCACTGTTTTATTACTAGCATGGGAAGAGACAAAAAGAAGCATGGCCCCAAGCCAGATGGATGTGCCACTTGGGCTGCAGCAGCAATAGCTTTCTGTACATGCCATACCCTGTTTCTGGCAAAGGACCTCACCACAGCTTTGCACCCACCAAACGAGAACACTGTGGCTTTAACTAGTTATCCCCATTAAAACCTGCAAATGAGATTAAATGGTCCAAGATAAAGTATCACTGTTATTAAGGAGTGGTTTGAGTGAACCAAGCTGCAATACTGGGACCGAGACTGTAGTTTAGCTGTCATTATTTTTGATTCCCTGGGGACATGCATACACACACACTGGCCTCACGGACACATCAGCCTCCATTAACATCAGCAGCAGCTGGTGCTGGGGTATATATGTTTGCTTACAGTGAATTATAGAAAGCTGCTTTTTAAAACGTGTAAGCCTGAGAGAAGTCAACCTTGCATCAAATATGACAGCAAATATGACTGCCACGGGGGCAATCAATTGCATATCCTTACTTTACATTAAAACAAAACCTACAGAGGCTCACCCTTCAGCCGGGAAGGAAATCTTTACAAGCTAAAACTGGGTACTGACTTTGATGCAACACCCACAGCCGGTCAGACAGCTTGTTTAAAAATTGCTTTGCTATGTTCCTGCGTGGCGGGTCTAACCTCTTGCTCGCAGGCATGCAATACTGTGTGAGGAGGCATTAAAGACCAAGCATCTAATATCACCACAGGTTTTGTAAACCCTTTTCCCCAAAGACTTCGGATCAGATGTGCTATCCGAGTTTCACTGAG
>NW_009918202.1:0-6549 GCF_000696875.1 Nestor notabilis | reverse complement strand
CCCTAATTTTCCAGCTGGGTTAACCAGGCAGGAGGAGGTCAAGTACTTCACTGAAAAATCACACGAAGTGTCAGAGCCACAATCAAAAGCCAGGATCCTCAAACACCTGCTCTTTTGCTGTCACCACGCTACGTGTTTCACAGGATTTAGGTTTTATTTGCTTTCATTACTCATAAGGCTGGCCTTATTTCTGTTTATAGTACTCAGTAATGGTTTCTCACTTTTCCACTAGCACTCAAGTGGCATTTAGCATGTAAATCTGTCCTGCTGCTCTGCATTGTCTTTACCCAACTAGGAAAAAAAATAAAAAGTGTCAGAAGTTTTCCACATCAACCTTGCAGAGTAATAAGCAGCTACATACCCTGCCCAGTTGCAGAAAAGCACATCTGACATGATTTCTCCTTCCAGATCAGGCTGAAATACCAGAGCAGAGAGAGGGGCACCCCTCAGATACGTTCTCATAGTGAAGAAAACTATAAAAACCACCAGCAACACTACTCAACTGATTCATTCTTTGAACAGTAACAGCACTGGGCTGTGCCTCGAGAAGTAATGAACTGAAAGCATGTGTAGAGGCAAAACATCCTCCTGATGAGTATCAACTGTTCTTAAGACAAATAAAATGCTCACCATTGTCCGGTACTGTAGCATTCCCATCTACTGCAAGCACCATTCATCCCTTGCACACTGTCTCACGTCTCATTTTTACAAAAATTGCTTATCAGGCTGAATACAATCAGCAGAAGGCCCCACAATAAGGGGCAACAACAACCATATTACAATGAATTGAGTTTAAATAGGACCTTTAGTTCCAAAGGAACCCCCTCATTTCTCCCCAGGCACTTCAGGGCAGCGCCAGCTCGCGCTGCACTGATGAGCCCACAGAACGCTCCCCATCGCTGACTTTGCCCTCCGCAAGGAAATTTGTCATCAGGACACCCCTAACTTGCAATAGCAGCCCTGCCTTCCCGAGGCTCCCCATGCGGTGCTGCAGCTGAAGGCCAGCTGGGCACACAGCAGAATGGGGTGGCACAGCACTAGTGCAGATGAGGCACAGGCCTGGCCTGGGGCCTGCAGGGATGCTGCCCTGGGGATTTACCAGCACCAAACAGTTTATCATCCACACAAAGCATTTCTTTATTTTCTTTTTCATCTTCCCAATGGAATTAGTCTTATGCCAATCTACTACTGCCAAAGCCAGTGGGTGGCTGACACACAGAGAGAGGTCATCCCTGTACATCACCACCCAGAGCACAAATAACAGAATGGTTTGTATTGGAAGGGACCTCAAAGCTCATCCAGTTCCAACCCCTGCCATGGGCAGGGACACCTTCCACTAGAGCAGGTTGCTCCAAGCCCCTGCGTCCAACCTGGCCTTGAACACTGCCAGGGATGGGGCAGCCACAGCTTCTCTGGGCACCCTGTGCCAGCACCTCAGCACCCTCCCAGGGAAGAGCTTCTGCCCAAGAGCTCATCTCAGTCTCCCCTCTGGCAGGTTAAAGCCACTGCCCTTGTTCTGTCCCTCCAGGCCCTCGTCCAAAGCCCCTCTCCAGGTTTCCTGGAGCCCCTTTAGGCACTGGAGCTGCTCTAAGGTGTCCCCTTCAGGAGCCTTCTCTTCTCCAGGCTGAAGCAGCCCAGCTCTCTCAGCCGGGCTCCAGAGCAGAGCTGCTCCTACAGGAAGGTGATGAGGGAGCGGGATTTATTTTGCCACTTTTTTGGAGAGAGCAGTTCAAGAGCTTTAGCAGTTTTCTCTGAGCAGGACATGGGGAGGAGGAGGATGCACCATCCTGCCTCACCCCTTTATGGAGCAACGAAGCATGAACTAAAGACCACTATGAGAACAATACATCACACCAAGGCTCTAATGGGTCCAAGTGACCTCAGTGAGGCTCAGCTCCCACGCTTCCCAACTTGCTCCAAAGCAGCATTCCCTACTTCAGCACCCTCTGTGCTCCCAGGGGCTTCTCACAAAGACTGCCCCTGGGTCCCAGCTACCACAGCTCGTCCTGCCCCATCAGCTGGGCACACCTGGAAGGGCCTATTCCCTGTTTCTGTGCATGGGCTGCTGTTACACAGTGAGCCCCAAAGGGGATCACAGCCCCCTGTGCCAGCTCATCACTTCTTACTGCATTTTTCTCTCTCCCCCTCCCCCTCGCATCTTTGCTTTTTAACATGATTTTATCTGGTAACTACTACAACACCTCCAGGTCTAAAAAGGACATTGTAAGAACAGCACACGCTACGTTGAACTCAAAAGAGTGCAGGAAAAGAGCGCAGGCAAAGAGCATCTGCCACCCTAACAACAGCTTTAAATCCTCCTTTCCTTATTTCTCTAGGTGTCCATATGTGACACAGCAGTAAAGCAATACCACACTGAAGAACTTGGCTTCAAAACCCAGTCTCTGTCCTGATGAACTCCACAAGGACCCACCTGACATAGCCTTCCACTGGCTTCTCATCTCATGTCATGCTTTCTTCAGATGTTAACAAAGTGCACACAGCCAGTAATTCAGAGGAAAACAGAGGAGAGAGGAAAAAAAAAGTAAGCTTTCTCTTGACAGATCTCCAAACCACGAGATACACAAATATGTTAATTGTTTCTGCTTGCAAAGCTCAAGACAGGGCACACCTGCAACCAGAAATCCCACTTTCCTTCACAACCTTCCCAACAAGAGCTTAGCCCAGGTAGGCTTGGCTGAGGGCCATTTGGGAATGCCAGCACTCTTTTTAGAACTAAGGATTGCAGAGGCCCCAGTTATAGCTAGGGCACACTTAAAACCACATTCAGCACTGTTGAGACACAGTCTCTGTTCATAGACTCAGGTATCTACTTCACTTCAGCAGCAGCAGCCTTTTCTGGAAGCTGGGAACAATGCTGCCTGCAAAGTTACAGAGGAGACTGCTGTAAATGCTTAAAGGCTACTCACAAAACGCCAGGGGCATGCAAGTATATAATAAACGCTTACATTTACCAGCCCTAATCTTACTGCACTGTGCATATATTTGTGTTACACAGTGCATAAAGCTGACAGCGGTTCTTACTACTTCATTATATCACAGCAGCAAGGTAATAAATCCATTATGGTATTATTATTTGGAAGACAAGCAATTGGCCATGTCAGCCCACACTCTGCTATTTGAAGCTATCAAGTGTGAACTTTTTATGGTACTCTGACATTTAACAATATACAACATTTTCATTTATTTTTTAAAAGGCTATAAAAAATACAAAGTGTAAGAAATCCTGGCCACAACTGTTGATCTGACTAATCTATCCTGAACCCGATACCGAATTCTTCCTGCAAAAGATACATTAGAGATGACCATTGGGTGCACTAGTTAATTCAGTTCTTAACCTTGAGGGAAGATGCACAACCTCAATGATGTGCATCAGTTCTGCAGTGTTATTCCAGAAAAGATGAAATGTAAAATACCACGTGGTTTTAATTTACAATGCAATCTGACTGTACATTTGCATGATCATGGGTTCTTCCCAGCAGCAAAACAGACAGTATTCTGATAAAGTTATCTTATGGAAAAAAATGATGTAATACACTGCATAACTTTTCTTATGCTTTGAAGTATGCTCCAATGCCTTTATTTTGCCATTCATCTGAAAGCTCTAGCACAGATAGGCAGTACATTTACACAATAAACACAGTCTGAGACAAATTCCCCTTGCAGTGCTCTCCAGTGGATGCTCTCTTCAGTTTACGCCAGCCCCTAGGCTTTCAGCCCGCAAACATTCATGTTTACTCCTTACACACAACCCCACCTAGTACACACATGCTGAAACCACACCTGAAAAAACAACGGTCTTCCACTAACAGCAGCCCAACCATCAGACTGAGGAAATTAAAATCCTAACCATTCCATGATTCTATGAAATCCCTGTGCCACCAGAGATTTTTGGTCAGACATCAAGCAAGGCACAGCTTTGCTGGCCAAGATGTCACAAGAGACAACATATTTTTCTTGGAATTATTTTTAAGAAGCATTTTTTCCAGGAAGCACTCATTAGGGCTGCAACAAACACAAAGCTTACGTGGCAATTAGGCAAAAAGAATTTGCCTTTTACTTGCAAAATTATTTTTTAAATTAACATAGTTATTTAAAATAAAAAGTTTAAGATTAATAAAAGGGCAAAGGAACCACAAAAGGTACTTTTTTTAAAAAAAAGCTTTTTTAAAGATTTTTCTTTAGGCAGATTGCTGGTTCCGACAAAACTAACATTTCCCTTCTTTAATGTAACGGAAGCAAATCATGCAAAACATTTTGTCCAGGACCTATCACAAGACAGGGCACAGAGTACCCCCTTTCAAAGCACCAGGTACCCCGCACATCAGCAGGGCCCAAGCCATGTGCTCACATGGGTCATTCCATTACCAAGTTCCTCACTTGCAGAGTGGAGTTACAAGCTCCCCAGTCTCACACATTTAAATATCCAAAATAGAATCACAGACTGATTTGTGTTGGAGGGAGCTTAAAGTTCATCCAGTCCCAGCCCCCTGCCACGGGCAGGGACACTAGAGCAGGTTGCTCCAAGCCCTGGTTTCCAACCTGGCCTTGAACACTGCCAGGGATGGGGCAGCCACAGCTTCTCTGGGCACCCTGTGCCAGCGCCTCAGCACCCTCACATTAAACAATTTCTTCCTTATATCTAACCTGAACCTCCCCTGTTTCAGTTTGAACCCATCACCCCTTGTCCTATCACTCTATTCCCTGATGAAGACTCCCTCTCCAGCATCCTTGTAGGCCCCTTCAGACACTGGAAGCTGCTCAGAGGTCTCCACGCAGCTTCTCTTCTCCAGGCTGAACAGCCCCAACTTTCTCAGCCTGTCTCCATACAGGAGCTGCTCCAGACACTGATCATCCTCATGGCCTCCCTGGGACTTGCTCCAGCAGCTCCATGTCCTTCTCACGTTGGAGACCCCAGAACTGTTCACAGTGCTGCTAGTGGGGTCTCCCCAGAGCACAGCAGAGGGGCAGGATCCCCTCCCTGACCTGCTGCTCACGCTCTTGGGGGGCACCCAGCCACCGGGGGGGTCGTGGGCACAGTGCTGCTAGTGGGGTCTCCCCAGAGCACAGCAGAGGGGCAGGATCCCCTCCCTGACCTGCTGCTCACGCTCTGGGGGTGCACCCAGCACACGGGGGGGTTCTGGGCTCAAGCACACACTGAAGCCGGGTCATGCGGAGCTTCTCCTCACCCAACACCCCAGGTCCTTCTCCTCAGGCTGCTCTGAGTCTCTTCTCCACCCATCCTGTAGCTGTGCCTGGGATTGCCCTGATCCAGGAGCAGGACTTTGCCCTTGGCCTTGTTGAACTCCATGAGGTTCACATGGTCCCACCTCTCCAGGTCCCTCTGGACCCCATCCCTTCCCTCCAGTGTGCTGATCGCACTGCGCAGCTCAGTGTCATCAGTGAGCTTGCTGAGAGTGCTTGATCCCACTGTCCATGTCACTGACAAAGATGTTGACAAGCATCAGTCCCAGTACAGACCCCTGAGGGACACCACTCATCACTGGTCTCCACACGGACATTGAGCTGCTGACCACAAAATAGATTGTTTAAATGCTGTTTCAGGGTTCTGAAGCAGCCTTTAAGATCTGAAATACAGAACAGCTCAGAAAAAGCAATAAATGAGCCTTAGCCAATATATTTTCACACGAATACTTCCATATGCATGCATAAACATAATATATAGACAAGCATTTTCCTCACCAAGAAACCACACCATTTCCCTGTGTCAGATTCCTTGTAATAAGCTTGTTTTGAGACTAAAAAACAAGAATTTCAGTTGTATATGCCTACCATGCTCTCATCAGTACATCCATAAAAAGCAAAAAACCACCAAAGCATTTGCCAGGCAAAGTTACACCAGTTTAGATAAAAAGGCACAGTTTGTTTTAGCAGTCTTACACACATTATTCACCAAGCCCCCAAAAGCAGACAAAGTTCTTAAAGAATCTTTGTGCCTCAGAAGTTCTTTGCTTTTTCTCACTCATTACATTGAACTACTGAAATGTAGTTCTTCCGTCCTATAACTGTGTCTTTCCTAGGCCACAGAAGTCTGTTTGTGACTACACTGAAAAACAGCTTAGCCTCATTAGGTCAGTTCTACATACTACTGTAAAAATGCACTACATAACTTTATCACAGCACTGTTTTCCTTTGAGTCCCTCCTTTACACACAGTTTTTAAAGGATAAGAAACTAAATCAGTCTCTATTTCCTGGCCACTGAAAGCAAGAAACCACTTTACTGAGAAAGCCATTTTTACTCTTAGAAACAACACCAAACACTAAACCACTGAATTACAACCGGTTTTGGCCATCGCAGCACAGCACCAACCTTCCCTAAACGGCCTCCCCTGCCCCCCCCCGTACTCTCCTCGTACATTTCAGCCCCACCACATCCCCAAACCCCCGGGATCCTACACCACTTCCCAGAAAAATGTCAGGAAAAGAGTTAAAGCATAAAGGCAGCTCTCCAGAGAGCCGGCAGCGCCCCGGCCGAGCGGTTACCTGCGGCGAAGCCCCGTGGCAGCAGC
>NW_009918201.1:706-1638 GCF_000696875.1 Nestor notabilis | reverse complement strand
AGCGAGCGGCGTTTCGGGCCCCCGCTTCCCTAATTCGACAACTCAGCATTGCAAACGGCCCATTTCGCTGTAAAGAAACGAACAAAATTCTCTCCCCCCTCATCTTCCCCCTTTCCCTCGAGGTAAGTAAAGAATCCATGTCCTTTTTTTCATCCAATTTTATTCTACAAATAATAAGTGTTGCACCTTTCATGAGCTATCCAAATAAAACAATAATCCCATAGGAATTACTTACACTAAGAAAAAAAATAATCACATTTAAGGAGAAATGCAACATTCGACCAAATGTTCAATACTATGTTGTTGCCAAAGGATGGATGTTTTCCTAAAATCCCAGTGTGCATTACACCATAATATACAGGATTACAAACAAAATTACAGTACAGATTGATTCCAATTGAACCAGCGTTACATTTCAAACAGCACTTATTCTGGACTGCATTGTACATGCAATAGCTATTGTTCTAATTACGGATTAAATGGTTTGAATTTGTTTCAAGCTACCATACTAATCGACTACAATAGGTATATAGCCCGACTTTAACAACCTGATTAGTTTTAGGTTCCGATTTAAAAGATGAGCATATGACAACCACGGATCGTGTGAACATGTATAAAATCATGCATTTATATCGCCTGGAAACATTAATATCTTCAAGTTCTCTTCAGAAAAACCACGGAACGCCAAGGGCTTCAAAGACTAAAAAGAAACAGTGCAAATTGTATGTGATAGTCAAGCAGCTTTTGATTTAAAAAGGGTGTTGGCATTTGCTTATAATCTTTATATACAAGTTTGTGCAAGTAATGTGTTGAATTGATATGTTTTAATAGAAAATAAGTCTCTCGTTCTTATATCTTCTCAAGACCTAGAGGATCTGGTTCTTGCTGTAGGGGGTAGGGAGAAGAAGAAGAAAAGGAGAAGAAGAAAAGGA